>NC_142481.1:9398939-9550454 GCF_049115385.1 Moschus berezovskii
GGAGAGCCAAGTGGGGATAAGTACAGAGGACAGGCTTAGAGGATTCAGGTGAGTTCATGCCGAACGTGAGATGCCTGTGAGACGTCTAGAGGGGACGTCAGGGTGAAGAGACATCCGGGGGATACCTTGAGCTCAGCCCAGGGAGCTGCTCTTGAGAGAGGTTTGGGATTTGTTGGCAAGGAGGTGTCACCAAGCCACAGGAGGGAGTGGGGCTGCCCTGGGGCCTGGGTAGCAGGAGAAGAAAGCAGTGCCTTGAGGACCCCTAAAACCTAAGGGCCACATGGAAGGTGGGAGACCTGTCAAGGAGAAGAAGCCGGAGAAGTTGGTGGGAAACCAGGAGAGTGGGGCAACTGAAGCCAAGAGAAGTTTTCAGAATGAGGGCATGGTCAGCGGGGCCCAAGGCCGTGAAGAAACGGGGGAAGATGAGCGCTTAGAGGCTCCCCTTGGGCTTAGATCTTGAGGTAAGCAGTTGAGGGGAGAATGTGGGAGCAGAAGTCAGACTGAAGTAGAGTGAGGAGGGGGTAGAAGGTGGGGAAACTGAGTCAGAGCATGTAGGTCAGAGTTTGGAGAATCTTGAGAGAGAGTTTCTAGAGGGAGTTATGGGCCTGAGAGGGCTTTTCCTGCAAGGTGGAAAGAGGTGTGGAGCAAGAGGGCACTGAAGGCAAGGGATCTGAAGCTGGTGAGTACAGTGCCAACAGCGGCGGGCATTAAGGAGTGCCACGATGCTTGCACTGTGCTGGGCTCAGCCTTATGCGGTCTGCCATCAGTCCTCAGAGTTACTCCCTTCTACCAGTGAGGAAACTGAGGCTCAGAGAGAGGCAGCAACTTGCCCAAAGCCCCACAGTGGGGAAGGGCGGAGATGACGTCCGGGTGCAGAACGGGAGCAGGACACCTCTAATTCTACCAGCCGTGAACCAGGACAGCGGGGACAGAGGCAGGGAAAGGTGTGAGCCTGGGCACAGGAAAAGGAGTGAGGTCTCTGCTTCAAACGGGCGCTTCCGGGGCTTGGGATGTGGGCACAAAAAGCATCACAGATGCTGGTTCACCCCACTAGCAACGCCATGTTCCTTACCTGGATACAAGGGGTTCCCAGGGGCAGCTTGAGAGCAATTTGAATTGTCAGAGGACACGACATAGCATAATGATTTACTGTCTCAGTGCTTCAATTCCTTCATCTGGAAAATGGGGATAATAATATTAATAAGATGGGGCTTCCCTGGTGGCTCAGATGGTAAAGAATCTACATCCAGTGGGGGAGACTTGGATTCAGTCCCTGGGTCAGAAAGATCTCCTGAAGAAGAGAATGGCTACCCACTCCGGTATTCTTCCCTGGGAAATCCCATGGACAGAGAAGCCTGGTGGGCTACAGTCCCAGAATTGGAGACGACTGAGCGACTTTAACAGTTTCACTTTCAATAATAATAGGAACTAAAGTAAGAAGTCCCTGTTTCACAGGATTACTGTATTAAATTGTATTTAGTTGTATGATTATTGTATTAAATATACAATATATTTTTAGACTAATACCTAACAACAGTAATAGCTTAGGCAAGAGGGGAAGGGGGCTACAGAAGATGAGATGGTTGGCTGGCATCACTGACTCAATGGACATTAAGTCTGAGCAAACTCTGGGAGATAGTGAAGGACAGGGAAGCCTGGTGTGCTGCAGTTCATGGGGTCCCAGAGAGTCGGATACGACTTAGTGAGTGAACAACAAAGTAAGCGCTTAGTAGATGGGAATGGTTATACTTTCCAGCTGACTTGCTCATTTACACACACACAAACCCATCCAGGAACAACTAGCCTCAAAAGGACAGAAATGCAAGACTTCCCATGAACTGCTTTGTCACCCGAGTCCCAGTTGTTCAATCATCAAGCCCAGGGGACAAGAAATAGACAAGGGGGAGTATGCCTTCCTCTCCCTGCAGACCCTGGGATTCTTTCATTCACTTGTCCATTGGGTGGCTGCCTGTGTCTGGCGCTGAGCATGGGACACTGCAGTGACCAAACTGTCGCTGGGCCCTGTTCTTCCCAGGCTGACACTGTGGTGGGGGGAACAGATGCCCAACAGGGTGCCAGAGGTGGTGGTCTCGCTGGGACTTGTGACAGCAAGGACTCTGTAGTAAGAGACCGCAGGATGCCCATGTCACCGAACTGGGTGACTTAGGCAAGTGTTAAAAAGGAGATATTAACAAGGCTGTGCACGGTATAGGGAAACAGACAAGGGATGGTGGGCAGTCTGGGACTAGAAGATAAGATGTTCCCACTCCTATCCTGCCGGGCTGGTTTCTGGAACCCGGAGAGGTGCTCTATGTAAGCCCTCATAAGTGTAAAATGTTAGTCGCTCAGTCGTGTCCGACTCTGCGACCCCATGGACTGTAGCCTGCCATGTTCCTCTGTCCATGGAATCCTCCAGGCAAGAATACTGGAGTGGGTTGCCATTTCCTTCTCCAGGGGATCTTCCTGACCCAGGGATCAAACCTAGGTCTCCCTTATTGCAAGCAGATTCTTTACCCTTTGAGCCACCAGGGGAGCCCCATAAGAGCTTCCTGTTCATATTTTTATTAATAGCAATTAGGTATGAGTTTAGATGTGACTAGCAGAGATCCAAAATAGTAGTGGTTTAAATAAGATTAGAATTTATTTCTCTCTTGTGTAACAGTTCACAGCTGGTATGGCAGGTCTATTTCAGGAAAGTGAAAGTGTTAGTCGCTCAGTCCTATCCAACTCTTTGCAACCCCAGGGACTGTAGCTCTTCTGTCCATGGGATTTCCTAGGCAAGAATACTGGAGTGGATTGCCATTCCCTTTTTCAGGGGATCTTCCTGACCCAGGGATCGAACCCAGGTCTCCTGCATTGCAGGCAGATTCTTTACTGTCTGAGCTGCTAGGGAAGCACGCAAAGTAGCTGCTCTACTAGTCGCTCTGACACAGCTGGACTATGACCCTCATCTATTTGGTCCAAGATGGCGCACCTCCATGACGTCATCATGCAACCAGAAGGAGGGGGAGGGGAGGGGAGGTCCCGCATCCACCGTCCTCCGCGAGGCTTCGGCCCGGATCTCCACGCATCACTTCCTTCTGCATCTTAGTGTCCAGATCTAAACCATCTGGCTTCACTGAGCTGGAAGAGGAGCTAAGGAAAATATAGTTTTAGTTCTGAGTCATGCTAAAAGTCACAGAGGATTTTTAAAGAAAGATGAGAGATTGGATGTTGAGGAGCAATGATCAGTCTCTTCTGCAGAAAACTTTGCAGAAATTCATAGAGGTGATGCTCTGAAAAGCAATCAGGTAGAGCTGATGCTCTGAAAATCAGATTCTAGGTATGAAGTCACCACTGAAATCAATGCCAAAGAGCCCCAGATTCTTTGTACCGCCTGCTCTTTTTAAAAAAAATTTTTTTTTAATTTCGTATTGGGGTATAGCCGATTAACAATGTTGTGATAGTTTCAGGTGAGCAGTGAAGGGACTCAGCCACACATATACATGTATCCATTCTCCCCCAGACTCCCCTCCCATCCAGGCTGCCACCCAACATTGAGCAGAGTTCCACATGCTATACAGTAGGTCCTTGGTAGTTATGCATTGTAAATATAGCCGTGTGTACATGTCCATCCCAAACTCTCTAACGATCCCTCCCCCGATCCTCCCCCCAGCCCCTGGCACCCATAGGTTTGTTGTCTGAGTCCGTGCATCACTGTTCTGAGATTAAGGTCTTCATCTGGAGCCGGTCCTGATCCTCTAACGTTCCCAGACTCTGAAATGCACATTTCCTCTGCTTCATCTGTCTTAACAGTTTCCCAAATCCTTAATCTATTTCATCCAAATAAATCTTCAGCCGAAAACCTCCCCTTAATCCCTCAATTTCCTCACCCACCTTTCCATGACACTCCAAGCATCTCATTCTGGGTGCGTGTTGTTACCTAACAACCACCCCAAACTTACTGACTTAAAAATGACAAGTTATTATCTCTTGTGGTTGGCCCCAGTTCACATAGGCTCTCCCGGTGGACTTGGGGTCTCTCACGATTGTGATCAGCTGTCAGATGAACTACAGTTATCCGAAGGCAACTCACTAACTCCTAAGATAACTTCCTCATGTGGCTGACAGTTGATGCTGACTGTCAGCTGAAGGCTGAGCCGGGGCTGTTGACAGGAGCCCGTGTCTTTTGACAATTTCTGTTTCCCTTTCTCTTGTATCTTGCCTGCACACTGCTGTCCCCCTCCCCACCACCCTGTCTCTCTCTTTCCAGAGGGCTCTGTCTCTCTTTGACCCTGTCTCCTCCGTTTCCTTAATTTCCCCTCTGTCTGCTTTGCTTTCTCGATTGTGTCTCCGTGCCTTCCCTCTTTATCTCTGTTTCCACGTGTCGGTCTCCCCCCCGCCCTCCCCCGTGTCTGTGTCTTTCTGTGTGTAACAGTTATCCGTGACTGAGCAACAAACCACCCTGAAACTTGGTGGCTTAAAACAATGATCCTAACGATTCCGTGTGTTGCTGGTGGTGTTGGCTGAGGTCACCGTGTGGCTGCGTTCATCTTGGAGCTTGGCTGGGGTTTGAATGTGCAAGGTGCCTTCATCTGTGGCTGGCAGTGGGTACTGTCTGTGGGCTGGGCCACTTCAGCTCTCCCTGGAGCCCCCTTGGCTAAGTGAACTCTTTATGGCTCTCTCTCCAAGAGAGCTGCTTTGAAAACTGTAAGGCCAAGTCTGCCATGTCCCCTGGGTCAAAGCAAGTCACGGGATTCAAGGGGTGGGGTAATAGACACCACCGCTCGGTGGGTGGAGAGGGTGCCTAGAAGGGGAGGAGTTGGCGACCATCCGTGGTAGGCTGAATAATACCCCCCCAAGATATCCACATCCTAATTTCTAGAGACTGTGAACGTGAATCCTCATGTGAAAAAACAGGATTTTGCAGGTGTGATTACGTTAAAGATCTTGAGATGGGAAGATGATCCGGGATCAGCCTGGATCAGCGTGGATCCTCAGAAGGGGGAGGCAAACAGGAAATAGTGCCACACACAGGGGAGGAGGCCATGTGAAGATGGAGCAGAGATTTGAAGATGCCGGCCTTGAAGACTGGAGCAATGTGGTCACAAGCCAGGGAATGCCGCAGCTCCCAGAAGCCGGAAGAGGCAAAGAACTAATTGTCCCCTAGAACCTCCAGAGGGGTTGCAGCCCTGCTTTATTTTGGCCCCTGGGGACTGATTTTGGACTTTCAGCTTCTGGAATTATGAGAGAATAAAGTTGTGCTGTTCTAAGCCACTGGCGTTGGGCTGGTTTGTTTCAGCAGCAACAGGAGTCTGACACACCATGTCCAGAGTTAATTCACCACTGCCTCTTGTCTGTGAGTTTCTTATAGATCTCTCTATCTTGAACTCTTTTTTTTTTAAATTATGATAAAATACACGTCACACGCTTATAACTGAGGCTTCCCTGGTGGCTCAGGTGGTAAAGAATCTGCCAGCAATGCAGGAGACCTGGGTTGGGAAGATCCCCTGGAGAAGGAAATGGCAACCCACTCCAGTATTCTTGCCTGGAAAATCCCATAGACAGAGGAGCCTGGTGGGCTCTCGTCCATGGGTCTACAAAGAGTTGGACACAACTTAGTGACTAAACGACAACAACACTTCACATAAAGTGTACTGTTTTAGCCATTTTCAAGGGCACAATTTAATGGCATTCAGTACCTTCAGGATGTTGTGGAACCGCCATCACTGTCTAGTTCCAGACCTTTCTCATCACACCCCACTCTCAAGCAAACCCCCACACCCAGTCATTCACCCCTCCACCCCTGCCCCAGGCAGCCACTAATCTTCTTCCTATCTCTTTGGATTTGCCTATTTTGGATATTTCATGTGAATGGCATCCTACGATATGTGGGGTTTTGTTTTAATGTTTAAATTTTATTCATTTATGTATGTTTGCCTGTGCTGGGTCTTCATTGCTGCAAGCGGTGGCTACTGTCTAGTTGGGGTGCGCAATCTTCTCATTGCGGTGACTTCTCCTGTTGCAGAGCACAGGCTTCAGCAGTTGTGGCACCTGGGCTTAGTTGCTCCACGGCATGTGGGATCTTCCCGCACCGGGGATCGAACCTGCGTCCCCTGCATTAGCAGGCAGACTCTCAACCACTGAACCACCAGGGAAGTCCAATACGTGGTCTTTTGTGACTGACTTTTTTCACTCAGCATGAGTAACATTTTCAAGGTCCATCCACGTGGTAGCATGAGAAACTGAACCAATAGGATGCATGGATAAATAGATAATAAAATATTTATTTTAAATAATTGGCTTATGTGATTGTAGAGGCTGGAAAGTCCAAAATCAGTGGAACTCAGGGAAGCACCGAGGTTGCAGCTCAAATCTGAAGACAGTCTGGAAGCAGAACTTTTTTTCTTAAGGCATTCAATGGATTGGGTGAGGCCAACCCTCATCATGGAGGGTAATCTTGACTCTGGGCACGATCGATAGCTTAGTCAAATGAACATATACAATTAACCATCATAGCTGGGGGCGGGGGGGACTCCCTTCTCCTTTTACCCTCTTTCTGCGCGTCCACCATGTCCCTGGCTGGCCACTGTCCCAGGCTTGTTTGTAAGGTGATTCCAGGAAATACTGGAGGAGAGACAGGGAAGGAAAGCATTAAGGGCTGTGTTGACGCACAGGTCGCCCACTTCCTATGGGCAGTGAGGTCCACTGGGGATTCTAGAGCCCCCGTTGGGAGCCCAACCTGCAGTGAAGAATTTGAGGTCTTTATTAACTCCCGGCTGATGGAAGGGAGGGCTGTTTCATTCAGGGGAGAGTCACAGGTGCCAGCGTTGGCGGCTGCTGTGGGGTCAGAGGGGTGTGAATGGGACTTCCCTCTTCCCCCGGGAAAATACATGTCAGTTGCTCAGTTGTGTCTGACTCTGTGACCCTATGGACTGTCGCCTGCCAGGTTCCTCTGTCCATGGGAGTCTCCAGGCAGGAAAACTGGAGTGGGTTGCCATTCCCTTCTCCAGGGGATCTTCCCAACCCAGGGATCGAACCTGTGTCTCCCACACTGCAGGAAGATTTTTTACCATCTGAGCCACCAGGGAAGTTCCTTAGGCACCAAGGAATGAGGGGGGCACAATTGTGCCCAGGTCTCCCCCTCCCCTGGCCCCACACCCCCAGCTCCCTTCTCAGCACTCAGCTTCTGCAATCCCAGCAACAGGGATGGGCTTGCTCCCGGCATCTCCTCTGTGTCCTCCCATCCCCCTGAGGACTGAAGTCAGACTCTCAGGAGGACTTCCAGACAACTCAGGACTGGGGCGGGGAGAAGGCCTCCAGGGGCTCCCAGGGTGCCTGCCCGCTAGCTCCTCCCCCCTTGCCCTCTCCTTGCAATTTTCTCCTCCTAAGGTGGAGGGAAGGAAATGTCAAGGATGATGGATTGGAAGGGGGCAGCTGGGGTCAGGCGAGGAGGGACCGCAGGGTGGAGGGGAAGGGGAACAGACAAGAGGCAGGAGGGAGGGAGCAGGGGAAGGAGGGGGCCCAGAAGAAACATCATCGGGTGTGGGGAGGGTAACAGAGAATGACCGGACGAGACAGAGAACGACTGAGAGGGAAACCAGAGCCCTAACACGCCGCGCTGAGGAAGGTGGGAGAGGCTGAGAGATTCCGGCAGAGACGGTCCCAGGTTGAAAGTAATCCTCCGGCCTCTTACCCAGCACACAAAGCCTAAGAGAGGCCGCCACTGAGGTGGCGACAGAGACGCGCACGGAGAGGAAAAGACGCAGAGACGGACAGACGGACACACAGCTAAGGGCACAGCGAAAGAGGAAGGGGAGAGGCGCGGGGAGAAGGAGTGAAGCGGCGAGACTCAGAACGGAGACGGAGGCAGATTCAGAGGAAAAGGCAGAGAAAGGCCGGAGAGACGGGAAGGCGGCTGGCGGCGGGGGAGTCCGGCCTGTGCCCCTCCCCCGCCGGGCCAGGCCCGGTCCCCCCGCGGCCTCTGCCGAGCCCTGCCTGACGGTGTGATTGCTCGGGTGACAAATGAGCCGCCGGAGTCACCAGCTCCGGTGATGGATGGCCTGGCGGCGGGCGGGAGGGGCGTGGGCTGGGGGCGCTCACCAAGATAAATGTTTCCTTCTCCTGGAGCCGGGCCAGGCACACGGGGAGGAACGGCGAGGAGTCTAGGAGAGGCCCGGGCAGCAGCGAGGTGCGGGAAGGCAGAAACTCGGGGACAGGGGTGGGGGCGCAGAGAGGTTTGGAGTCACAGGCCAGAGACGACGGAGAGGAAGAGAATAGGAGAGACTGGAGCAGGAGAGACAGAAGGAGACGGAGACACGGAGAGATCGTCCAGAGAAAGAGACAGAAAAGCAGAGCGAGAGACGCGTGAGGCAGGCGGCTGGAAAGACAGACAGACACCCAAGACAGAAACACAGCCACGGGGGCCCCTGACTCAGGACCCGCTCTTCCCCTGCCTCTGAGATACAGGCCTCGGAGAGAGACGGGGGGGGGGGGGCAAGGGGGACATAGCTGATGACAAAGGGGGAAACTGAGGCAGGGAGCTGGCAGGCTCAGGAGAGAAGCTGCGAGAGTGCTGAGCTGCTCCGGCAGGGTTCCTTCCCACCCGCCACTGACAGCTTGGACGCCACGCTGGAGGAACCAGTGTTGGGGAGACCTGGGAGGTCCCCCAGATCAACAGGGGTGGTCTAAGGCCTGGGATGGGATTAGGGGGTGAGACCCCTCCTAAGGCTGGTGTTCACATGGGAGTCTGTGCCTCTGCTGAGATGCACTCACACGCACGCACATACAGATGAAGAAACATATCAGGACACACATATCCAGAGTGTGTGTTAGTCGCTCAGTCATGTCCAACTCTTTGCGACCCCATGGACTGTAGCCCTCCAGCCTCACCTGTCCATGGGGATTCTCCAGGCAAGAATGCTGGAGTGGGTTCTTCCCCACCCAGGGACTGAACCCAGGTCTCCCTCATTGCAGGCAGATTCTTTTACCATTTGAGCCATGAGGGAAGCCCAAACACACATCCAGAGGGAAAGGCATGAGAGCAGGTAAGAGGCTTCCAGATTCCTGCACACCGGGGCCCACACAACACCTCACGGATGCAGACAACCAGCAAACACAGGGCACCTGCCAGCCGGGGGCCAGGCCTGGACCCACCGGCCCCCTCCCCTGCCTGGGACAAAGGGTCCAAGGGTCCAGCCAAGAGCCACTGAAGGGAGACAGCTCTGCAGAGGAGGCTTGAGGTCCCAGAGAGTTGGGCTGGTGTGTGTGTGTGTGTGTGTGTGTGTGTGTGTGTCTGGGTGAGACAGGCTGGGGCAGAGGGAGTGAGAGAGCCAGTGTGTGTGTCTGGGTGTGTGTGTGTCTGGGTGTGTGTGTGTCTGGGTGTGTGTGTGTGTCTGGTGAGACAGGCTGGGGCAGAGGGAGTGAGAAAGCCAGCCCCCACCCTTGTCCCCCCTCCAGCCTCTGGCCTTTCCCATCAGTTTCTCTCCCAGACATTCCTATTCTCCCCTGCTCTTCTCTTTAATTAAAAAGATTTATGCTCAAGAGTCCAAGCCCCTCCTCCTTGTTTGGGGGCTGAGCTCAGAGCGATGAGAGGAGTAACTCTGGTCTCCATCCCCGTCCCTCTGTGTGTCTCTCCCTTCCTCTCTCTCCTCAGTTTCTCCCCCTCTCTGCTCTCTCCGCATCGCTCTGGGACTCGGTCTGACCCCCTTTTCTTTTTTCTTTCTTTCCACTGCTCTGTTCTCACCTCTTCTCGAGCCACTCAGCCCCCCAAATTGGCCTCACCCAGACCCCCACCCAGTTAAGACACAATTGCTTCCTTCCTTCCATCCACTCCTCCCACCCCGGACCCCCATCACAGTCAGATCGGGCCATCCTTCTTGCCTTCAGGATCAGCTTGGGCCTGGGGACCTCAGCACGCCCCTCCAGACCCAAAGCGAAGCTGGGGGCCTAGATCCCAGACTCCCCCACCCTAAGCCTTGACTGAGGGCTGTAGGGGGAGGGGAGAGGGGGCGCACCCAGAAGAGCTTTGCATCTTTAATTAAAAAGTGATTTAAATTAATTTTCTGCTCCAAAACCCCTATCTGGGGGGCGGGGTGCGTGTGGCAGTGATTAAAGGCTCTTCTCTACCCCTCTGCCTTCCTTAAAGGGCCAGTGTCACCCGAGGAATAGTGCCTGGGAGAGTTTCAGGGGGAGCATCCATTGGGATGAGGACCCCAGACTCAGTCAAGGTGGCCCGGAGTCTGGGTGTCCCGGCACCTTCCAGTTTAACCATTTCGCCATCACTCACTCCCCGCCCCCTCATTCAGCTGATGGGGAAATTGAGGCTTAGAAAGGAAAGAGCTGATCTGAGGTGGGTCTGGACCCCAGATCCTTGGAGGAGACCCAGAGATGGCCAGGGAGGAAGGCTGGTGGTGTGCCGAGTTGGGAGGGTGGTCAGAGGACAAGAGTCAGGGACAGTCCTCCCGGATGAGACAGAGGCAAGGGGGTGGGTCGTGTGGATGCGCAGCTGAGCCCTGGGTGGATGGGGGTACCGGCGCCATCACCCTCGCCCTCCCCCCATAGCCCTCCAACACGCCTCCCCCTCTGGGAAGTGCTGCTGCTGTACTAACCTAAGTCCTTCTTGCTGTAACTCCAGCAAGACCCCTTCCCTGGGGCCTGGGTGGTTTTGTTTAATTTCCACCAGACAGGAGGAGGAGGGAGCAGCAGGGTGTGGCAGAGATGGAGCTGTTTATGAGGGTCATAAAAATATCCGTAGAGAGCCCAGCAGGGGTGGGGGTATGGTCTCCAGCCAGCCCTCTCAGCCCCCTCCTCTCTCTCTGAGACTCAGTCTGCCCACCTCTGTCCCTCCTTTCCCTGGGTCTTTGTCTCCTCCAACTTCTGTCCCCTTCTCTCTGGATCTCTACCTCATTTCTTTTTTAGAGTTCTTCCTCTGGGCTGATGGTTTCTAGCTGTTGAGGGTCAAGCATGCTTTTTGGTCATAGGATGAAAACTATGGGCCATCTCCCTGTAAAATCACATAGGCAGCAGGTCCATACTTTGCCAGGAAGACTTGAGGGAGTTCACAGGCCTCCTGATACCCACTTACACATCCCCTTGAGAATCTGAGGTCACCAGAGGATAAAGACCCTCCTGAAGGGCTTCCCTAGCGGTCCAGGGGTTAAGAATCCACCTTGCAATGCTGGTTCGATCCCTGGTCTGGGGAGATCCCACATGCCAAGGAGCTACTAAGTCCATGCACCACAACTATGAAGCCTGCGCTCTAGAGCCGGTCCTCCACGACTAGAGAAGCCGCTGCAGTCAGAAGCCCGTGCACCGCAACTGGAGAGCCAGCCCTGCTCGCCGCAACTAGAGAACGCCTGCATGCAGCGATGAAGATGCAGCACAGCCAAAAATAAAGCGAATAAGAAAAAATTAAGAAAAAACACATGTAAGGACTTCCCTGGTGGTCTAGTGGTAAAGAATCTGCCTACCAGTGCAGTTCAATCCCTGGTCCAGGAAGACTCCACATGTTGTGGAGCGCCTAAGCCCACGAGCTACAGCCACTGAGCCAGCGGGCGGAAACTACTGGGCCCACATCCCACAAACAGAGAAGCCAGTGTAATGAGAAGCCTGCATGCTGCAATGAAGACCCAGCACAGGCAGAAAGAAATAAATTTTAAAATCAACAAACGAAACACATGCCTTTTTTTTTTTTTTCCAAAGACCCTACTATAGAAAAAGCCAGTGAGAGAACGAATCCCAGGGGTCTTGCTCTCCCTCCCCCCACCTCCATGCCACATCCTGCCCTTGCTGGCCCAGAAAACATTCCTGCCCCAGGCCCTTTGCACCTGCCACTCATCTGCCTGGCATGCTAGGCAGACACCTGCAGAGCTCCCTCCATGCTCTTCTTCAGGCTTCCGCTCAGATGACGCCTCCCCTGAGAACTTGCCTGTCCAGCTTTTGTCATTTCCCTGCCTTTATTCTGCTTCATCTCAGAGCACTGATCACCTCCAGTGTGATTTTATACTTACTCATTTCTTTACCTGACTCTCCTCTCTCCCCTACACCATCCCCAGCAGCATGTGAGCACCAGGAGGCCAGGAAAGGTGGTCTTTTGCTCCCTGTGACATCTCCAGAACATCACCCAGCACACAGTAGGTGCGCAATAAACTTCTGTTGCAGATACCTTCTTTATTTCACTAGAACATCAGTTTCAAAGGCTGCCTGGGCCCAAGGCTCCTGCGGGAATCCTTTAATCTCCGGCGGATGCATAACCAGCCACATCTTAACCTTCAGTCTCGGAGATTCCACCACAAACTCCTGAGAACTGCTGGGGGGGATACAGGCTAAGAAACTTGCAAAAGGCAGAGGTCAAAAGTGGGCAGAGGGACAGAGTGAGGTTTCTAGGCACACACACTGAAACACCCCAAACACACCATATTCATACACAGAAACAACACACCCATAACAGGCATGAACCAACAGTCGGGCACACAGACAGACACAGCCAAGGACACACACACACACACAGATGGCTTCAGGGAAGCACTTAAGTGTCCCTGTCTCCCAGAGGTGGGAAGTTGGGGGGTGGGGAGGGGTGGTCTGGAGCAAGAAGAGAAAGTAGAGAAAGGGGTTTGGGGACCTGCAGCCTCTGTTTCTCCTCTGATCGGTCTCACAGTCCGAGACAGACAGACAGACAGGGAGAAAGAGAGAGCAAGGAAAGGGTGAGGCGGGAAAGGGGCTGATGAGAGGGCCTCTGGCGGTCGGGGGGGTCGGGAGAGAGGCATAGACGGATGGGGAGGGGCAGAGATGGGAGAGAGAAAGGGAGAGACGCAGAGACTTGAAGATCTAGAGGAAATAGTGAAGCAGGGGGCGGGGAGAGAGAGCCGGGGAAGGGTGGAAAGCGGAGAGACGGACAGACGAGGACCCGGGGCGGCCGGGAGCGGGCGAAGGCGGAGAAGACCCGAGCGCGGTGGGGGGAGAGGGGCGACGCGGAGAGAGGGAGGCCGGCGGGGTGGGGGCCGGGCGGACCCGACGCGCCGAGGCTCCCGCACGAACGGCCGCCCCCGAACGCGGCCGCAGCCGCGGGAGCGCCGAGGGGAGGCCGGCGGCGGGAGGCCCCGGACGCCCCCGCCCCGCCCGCCCGGCCCGCGGCCCAGCCGCCGGCGGACAGCGGGTTAAGCATCTCCGCCGTGGAACTTCCGGATGTGACCACAGAGAGAGGCAGACCGGGAGCGGGGGAGAGCGAGCCGGAGCCGCCAGCATCCCTCCGGCCCGCCAACGCCGGGACCCCGCGCCGCGCTGGGAGCCGCCGCGCGCCCCCCGCCGCCCCGCGCCGCGCGGTCCCCGGGCCTCGGGCGGGCTCCCTCCTCCCAGGACCCGGGGGAGGGACTGGGGGCCCCGGGGAGGGGGCCTCGGGCGGCCCTCCCTCGCCGGCTCGCCCCTTGCCTCGCCGTGACCCCCGCGGGGGCAGGAGGCTGGGGGTCCATGCTCGGGGCCTCCGCACTGCCGCGCGCCTGCCGCTGACAGCGGTGGGGGTGGGGGGGCCGGGCACCCAGCCTCCTGCCCCACCCCCTGGCGTCGGCACCGCGGGCCATCTGGGGCCGCTGCCCCCGGCTGCGCCCTCCCCGCCGGCCAGGCCCTGGAGGGACCCGGGAGCTGCCGCCGGCATCAGCCCATGGCCCGGAGGGTAGGTGTGAGGGCGGGCGATCTTGCGCCCCGGCCGGTCGTCGCACCCCCGGCCCCCTTCCCATCCTTCCATCGCCTCCCTGGGGAGCTGTGGCCCCCTTCAGCCCGTCGCGCTCCCTCCGCCGTCTCTTTCTCTCCTCCGCTCTCCCTGCCTCTGGTCTCCCCCTCCATCCCAGGTCCTTTATCCTACCCGCTTTCTCTTTCTGCCCTCCCCCATCCTTCTCCACGGTCTACTTTTGTTCCAAGTCCTCCCGGAGGGTTAGGGGTGGGGACAGGGCTGGGGAGGTGGGTCTGGCCAGGCGGGGCCAGGGGATTCTCTCTCTCCTGGGCCTGGGGGATGAGAGGTCAGCGAAGAGGTGAGCATGCACCTTTGGAAGTAGAGGTGGGGCTGGGGGGGCAGGGACACCGCAGGATTCCAGGACGTCCTGAGATGTGCGGCGATGAGCGGTGGGGGGCAGTTGGATTCAACTTCAGGATTCAGGAGAAGTTAGGAGAAGAGGGCAGAGACACACACTCAGAGCCCTCCGCGCTGGCAGGAACGCTGGACTTCCCCCTTTCCAGTCCCTCTGCCTCTTCCAACCTCAGTTTCTCCCTCAAAGGAAAGGGTGGGACCTGGGTGCCTTCAGGTTTCCCTGGCTTCCCCGGTGCGTTTGCTTCTGTGATGATAGGAGAGAGAAATCTCAAGCTTGGCTTCTCTTTGGGGCGGTCGGCACAAGTGGGTTTGTGCGGTTGTGCCGGGTTATACTTGGTTTCAACAAGTGTGTGTTGAATGTGTGCCAGGCACGGTGCTAAATGTCTGATGCCTTCATTTGTTCATTCATTCCTGAGCCTGGCTTTTGGCTGTGTGTGTGTGTGTGTGTGTGTGTGTGTGTGTGTGTGTGTGTGTGTGTGTATGGTGGGCTCACATGGGGAGTGGAGTGTGACAAGTTGTTAAGATGCACTCAGACATGCATACTGGTCTGTGAAATGAAATTGAAGTCGGGGAGACTGTATGCGCACATTTGTGTACAAACAATGCACTGCTTTGATAGGCAGTGTCCATGAGCAAACATCAATCTCTCCCTCCTGCTCCTCTCTCTCCCGTCCCCTCTCTCCCCTCCTCTGCCTCTCGGCCCCCATCTCCCTGTCTCCCTCCCTCTCTGCTCTTCCCTCTTCTCTGCATCTCTCATCTCTTGTCTCTTTCTCTCTTTGCCTTTTTTTTTTTTTTGCCTCTCCCAACATTTCTCTTTCTGTCTCTCTTCCTCCCTCTAAGCTTTCTCTCTCTCTCTCATTTCCCTCCCAGCCTCTCTCTTCTCTCCCCTTCTCTCTGAATATCTCTCCCCTCCTCACTCCGGGAGAAGCTGAGCGTTACCAACCAGCCAATCCCTGACCCCCCGACCCTCAGATCTGAGACCTGGGTCAGTCTCTCTCCCTTGGACCCTCCTGCCCATACATCAGGAATCTCTGATGGGACATTTTTCACAGTCCATGGATCCAAGTGAAAGCTTGAGGATGGGGCCTTCGGTCCCACCCAGCTAGCTCTACGCAGACAGGAGGGCAGGTGGCTGGGCAGGGCGGGGGCACCTCCTGGGTGAGAGGGTAGGGAGGTTTCTTGTTGTGTCGACACCTCCCTGGGGCTTCCCCTCTCACCTCCCCACCCAGTACGATGAGCTGCCCCACTACCCTGGCATCGTGGACAGCACCGCAGCCCTGGCTGGCTTCTCAGAGGCAGTGTCCTCGGCACCGAGAGCCCCCGGGCCCTATGGCCCCCACCGGCCTCCCCAGCCCCCGGGCTTGGACAGTGACGGCCTGAGGAGGGAGAAAGATGAGATCTATGGGTGAGTGGGACAAGGCTGAGGGCTCTTGGGTGCGCCCCCCCCACCCCGTTTCTTTGTCTCTCTGGATATGTTTCTCTCCTTCTGCGTCTGTCTCTCCATCTCTTTCCTCTGGGTCTCCTGTCCACCTCCCAGCCCCACCCCACCCCCGCCCACCCCTCATGAACCCTCTCTCCTCCTGCTTCCCCCAGCCACCCGCTCTTCCCGCTGCTGGCCCTGGTCTTTGAGAAATGTGAATTGGCCACATGTTCTCCCCGTGATGGGGCTGGGACTGGGCTGGGCACACCCCCAGGCGGTGACGTCTGCTCCTCCGATTCCTTCAACGAAGACATTGCGGCCTTTGCCAAGCAGGTGGGCACCCACCATCCGCGGTGTTCCGGGAGAGCCAGTGACGTGGCGGGGGGCGTGGGCAGGAGATGGGGTGTGCCCTCCCCCACCTCTCTCTTTCTCCCAGGTCCGCTCCGAGAGGCCCCTCTTCTCCTCCAACCCAGAGCTGGACAATCTGGTGAGACCTGGGCCCTCCCCAACACCCCCTCCTCCAAGGGGGTCTCCTGTTCCAGCCTCCATAGCCCTGGGGTTGATTGTGGGAGTGGAGAGGAGACCACCTGACCCACGTCCTCAAATAGTGATAATGTTTGCCTATTTGCAGTGCAGTGCAGTGGAGCTTAGAGTTTGTGAACAGGGACTCAATGACCTGAGTTCAAATCCCTTACTGGTTCTAAGATCCAGGGCAAGAAGTTCTACCTCCTTGGGCCCTTTTCCCTCATCTGTAAAGAGTAACTAGTAATAATTTCTATCGTGTAAGGCTATTGGGAGTATGTGCGTGCTAAGTCGCTTCAGTCGTGTCCAACTCTTAGAGACCCTATGGACTGGAGTACGCCAGGCTCCTCTCTGTCCGTGGGATTCTCCAGGCAAGAATACTGGAGTGGGTAGGATTTCCTCCTCCAGGGGATCTTCCTGACCTACAGATCGAACCCACGTCTCTTATATCTCCTGCATTGGCAGGAGGGTTCTTTGCCACTAGCGCCACCGGGGAAGCCCCATTCTGGGTATATACTGAGTCAATGCCTGGCACAGATTGGGGACTTATTAAGTTAGCTAGTTCTATCAGTGAGCAGAACAGAGTCCACACCTAAATAAATGAAACCACTTGGCTGCAAAGGAGAGAGGAGAGGAGAGAGAAGGGAAAGAAAGAGAAGAGAGGCAGAGAGAGGGATAAATACCCCAGCTTGTCCCTTCCTTTCCTGGTCCAGCTCCCACCAAGGCTTCCTATTGGCTGAACCCTTTGGCAAAGGACTCTGGGAAATGTAGTTTTCAGGTGAAGGGTGGGACCCAGATCAGAGGCCACGCAGGCAAAGGATGGGGTGTTTTGATTGGAGCTGACCTTAGCTCACCCCTCTTGTGATGAGTGCTCCTCTGTCTCTTGCACCTCTTGCTTCTCTTTATTTCTGATCTCAATCTCACACTGCCTTGTTCCTTAATCCTGGGTCTCCGTCTCTGTTGTCAATTTCTCTCTGCCTCTGTCGATTGGTCTTTGCTCTCTTTGTACGCTCTCTGTCATCCAATGCACTTTTTCTGTTTCTCTGTCTCTGTTCTTCCTGCTCCTCCTCCTCGCCTCCTTCTGCTCCTTCTTTTTCTCACCTCCTCCTCTTCCTCCTGTCTCCCTCCCCCTTCCCTCCCTCTCCCCCCTCCTCTGTCTGTTTTCAGATGATACAGGCCATTCAAGTGCTACGCTTCCACCTATTGGAGCTGGAGAAGGTAAATGCTTCTCAGTTCCCCTCACGCCCTCCCTCGCCCCCATCCCTCCCCTTCGTGCCCCCTCCGCCCCTCCTTCAGGCTCCCTCCCTACCAGAGTTGGAGCAGAAGGCCACCCCCACCCCGTGCACCCCAGCCCTGGCCCCCGGGTGGCCCCCCCCAGTACCCCGGTGCCCCCTTCAGGTCCACGACCTGTGCGACAACTTCTGTCACCGCTACATCACCTGCCTCAAGGGGAAGATGCCCATCGACCTGGTCATCGAGGATCGGGACAGCAGCTGCAGAGAAGACCTCGACGACTACCCGGCCTCCTGCCCCAGCCTCCCAGACCAGGTGGGCTCGGCAGGGGGCAGGAAGCACCGCCCTGCCACGGAAGGCATGCCCAGAGAGCTGGGGGTGGGGCACGCGCAACATGAAACAGCCTCAGGCAGGCACATCCAGCCACAGCCTGACCATGGAACATGCACCAACTATGCCACAGCTGTACAGACTGTGGTCCAGCTGGACGGAAGCACGCACATACTCCCCAACAGCTGCAGATACCCACTGTGAGCTGGGCTACACCCACACAGGTTCACACACAGCCACACAAACCAGTACACTCACAGCCAGGCGATAACATGCACTGCACTCTTAAACTCACACAGCCCAGCAGCATAGCAGGGTCACAGATCTCACACCCTGACTGAGACACTGCCGTTCTAGAGTATGTGTGTGTGTGTGTGTGTGTGTGTGTGTGTGTGTGCGCGCGCGCGCGGTGGACAGACCCCAGGCATAAAGTAGCCACCCAAATGGCCCCAGCTCCTGCCATACAAACTCAGCTGCAGTCACACTTGTACCCAGAGCAGCCACAGTACCTGCGCTCATGCACACACGTGTTACCCCAACCCCCTAACAGTCGGACTTCAGCTGGCGTGGGCACATACCTTGCCAGTCAATGACCACGTGGCTCCAGATCCATTCAGTCTCAGATACCATCAGACGACAGTTTCATAGACGTGAGCACCCAGGTAGTAATCACACAACAGCCATGCAGATCCTGAGGAGGCCCACGCCCACAAGGCCGTCACGCTATCGACACACTCAACAATTATACAACACGACACCCGCCCCCAAATACAGGCGCATAGCCGCACCACAAGTACATAGACTTGCGCATGCGCAGACAGAAGTCACAGCTGAGTCTCTGCCCATGAGTGCGTGTTCTAAGACGCTTCAGTTGTGTCCGACTCTTTGCGACCCTGTGGACTGTAGCCCACCAGGCTCCTCTGTCCATGGGACTCTCCAGGCAAGAGTACTGGAGTGGGTAGCCTTTCCCTTCTCCAGGGGCTCTTCTCGACCCAGGGATCAAGCCCACGTCTCTTACGTCTCCTGCATTGCAGGTGGATTCTTTACCAGCTGAGCCACAGGGGAGGCTCAACAACCGATAATACGCCCCCTCTCAGTGGTACACCCTGCGCGTGTGCTGAGCCGTTGCAACTCCCTCGGAGGCTCAGTCATACTCCATATCTCCACTCAGTCACCGACACACTCCCACGGCCATGACACCTCCCTCCACACACAGAGTCATGGAGTCGCCTGGCAGCTCATGCAGGGATCAGGATAACCACACATACTCCCGGCCCTTAGAACCAAAGCCACAAGCTTACAAAACTAAACGTAGCCTTGCCCTTGTCAGATACAGCCACTTGGCCAGTTCCGAGAGTGACACAACCATGCCCAAACACCACTGCGTGTCTCAGCTCCGCCCAGGTGACAACCACATCACAGACGCCTCCTCTCCAGGGACGCCCTTGCCATGATGGGCAGGGACATAATCATGTTCACACTTACATGCCGCATGGCAGACTCAGGACAGCATCAGGTGCGCTGGTTCTGCTGGTGGTAAAGAACCCGCCTGCCCATGCAGGAGATATAAGAGACACGGGTTCAATTCCTGGGTCGGGAAGATCCCCTGGAGGAGGGCATGGCATCCCACTCCAGTGTTCTTGCCTGGAGAATCCCATAGACAGATGAGCCTGGTGGACTGCAATCCATAGAGTCACAGAGAGTCGGACATGACAGAAGCAACTTAACATGCATGCACCCACAGCATCCGAATGGATCCAGCACCAGAAGGGGAGGGTGACAGTTCCAACAATGCTCAAAAGCCTTCAGACCTAATGATCCTACAGTCTGCACACAACCCATCCCCAAGGCCCACAAACACTACATTCTGCACAGATGTTGTGAGCCCTTCTGAGTTTCCTCCTTAGAGGAAACTTCTCTAAGCTACCAAGTGTTTCAGGCTGAGCCCTGGCAGAACACAGATGATGCATCCACTCTGTTATTTGCAGGGCTGGGGGACTGATTACAAGGCAGTGGGCAGGGTCTAGGACATTCAACAGGGGAAGGGGGTCACCCTGGGGCTCAGCAACAGCCTGTGGCTGTTTCCACCCCCATTTTCACCCAATCTGCCTCCCAACAATTGAATGACAAAGTCCTGATGCTCCTTGATATGTCTATACGGGTCGGTAGGCCTCCTGGGACACAAAGCTGGGAAAGAGGTAAATTCAATGCATCATCAAATCCTCAAAATGTGTAGGAGTTTGGATAAAGAAAATATGGCCCTGGACTCTCTGATTTGTAATTTGGAGCCCCCCAAATTTCCGAAAACTGAAAGTTGATGGGGTTTTTTTCCCGTAAGTTTAGTGCAAGCTCATTTGGCAGCAAAATCTGACCTGAACTAATGAGAGGCTATTTATAGCCTTTATTTATTCCACTTAGTTAACTATTCATCCATTTTGTTGCAGAAATGTTAATGAGTTTGATGACGAGGTTAAGCCCCATACCCTGCCGTGGGTGTTAGGAAATTCACGGCATGTGCCCTGGTTTTACTGCTGAAAGATGTGAGAAGTTTTGAATTTTGCAACAGTGCTGGTTTCCAAGGATTTCAGATGAGGTGCGGGAGATCTGTACAAGCTCATCTTTACTGAACGGTTGCTATGTGCCTTTACATAAATTAACTCACTGAATCCTTACCACGCTCTGGGAGGGGGTAGGTTGGATGGTCATTGCTTTCCGTTTTTCCAGTTGAGGCACAGAGGAGGTGAAGTGACTTGCCCAAGGTCACACAGCCAGCAAAGAGAAAGAGACAGGCTTCACACTCAGGAGTCCCAGCTCCAGAGCCCATGGCCTTAGTCACTGTAGTATATTGCACCCCAAGCTTTGACGCTGACTTCCAGCTCCTATTTTCCAGAATACTACATGGATTAGAGACCATGAAGACAGCGGGTCTGTACATTTGGGGACCCCAGGTCCATCCAGCGGGGGCCTGGCCTCCCAGAGTGGGGACAACTCCAGTGACCAAGGTGAGCAACTTGAGAAGCAGAGGGGAAGGTGGGAGTCAGGCTGAGGATGGAAGTTAGACAGCAGGTAGGACTTCCAGAGGGGCAAGGATCACTGGGATGTGCAGTGGTGCCTCAGAGGAGGGTTCTGGGTCCCTCTGCCCCCCCCCACTTTCCCTGTCCACAAGCACAGCACCCCTCTCCCCACTCAGGAGATGGACTGGACACCAGCGTGGCCTCTCCCAGCTCTGGGGGAGAGGACGAGGAACTGGACCAGGAGCGGCGGCGGAACAAGAAGAGAGGGATCTTCCCCAAGGTGGCCACCAACATCATGAGAGCCTGGTTGTTTCAGCACCTCTCGGTGAGAGCGCTGGGGCCCTGGGTGTGGGGTGGGCAGAGAGAGGATGGAGCAGGATGACTGCGTAGACTGAGAGCTGGAGATGGGAGGCTGAGGCAGGGGGAAATTGAGAGAGACTCTCAAGCAGATGGGAATTGACAAGAGCAAACATCCGTGGATGCCACCTGTGTGCCGGGTGCCACTAAGGACTCCTGACTCGTCCAGTCCTCCCCTCCAACCCACCCACCCACTCACCCACCTGTCAATCATCCCCCATCCAGCCAAACATCCCTCTGAGGGTAGGGATATTATTAGCTCCATTTTGCAGATGAGGAGATGGAGGTCTCGCAGCCCGAAGTGAGTTCAAATGCCGGCAGTTCGGCCTTAATCGCTGCACCCCTCTGCCTCTCGGAGATGGATGGTAAAATAGAGACAGGAAGATAGACAAGGGGAGGCTGAAATGAAGATAGGGATGGGGAGATTTAGGGAGCACTGAATCAGAGCAAGAAAGACACAAGGGAGGTTGAGTCACAGAGGGGGAGAGCCAGCCAGCCAGACACAGGGAAGGAGAGAGACTGGGACAGGGAGAGACATACACGAGGACCTAACGGACTCGGCAAGGGCTGGTGCTGGGCTTTGCCTCCGTTCCCCGGGGTGGTGGAGTCCCACCCCCACTCCAGCTCCACCTTCCTAATGAGAGTTGGCCAATTAGCCTCTAATTGCTGGAAGAGGTGCGAGGTGGGGGGATGAAGGGTAATTGCCCAAAGCTTGGCTCTGCCTCCCTCCGTTGGGCTCTGGGGAGCATAGAAGCTTAGACATAATGGCTCTCCCAGCCCTGCCCCTGCTTATGCTCGCCAATCCCCCTGGGGAACCTGGGCAGGCCAGGCCTTGGGGATCAAAGGGCAGCCAGGCAAGCCGGGTAACTCTCGCTGGTGGCTATAGCACCCGTACCCCTCAGAGGAACAGAAGAAACAGCTGGCTCAGGACACGGGGCTCACCATCCTGCAAGTCAACAACTGGTGAGTGACACAGGAGGCTTGGGCAGTCCGTGGGCCCGCCCAGGGTGGGAGGCCGGGCGCTGTCCGCGGTGCTGAAGGAGGCCCCGCAGCCCCTCGGAGCCTCTTTTCTTCCGGCGGCCCCTGTTGTCTGTCCTCTCTAGCCAACTCGCTCTCTGTCTCCCTGTGTTCATTTCGGCTTCTCTTCTACTCATTCTTTGCACCCGCCTCCGTTTCCACGACCCGCTCCCAGGTTCATTAACGCCCGGCGTCGCATCGTGCAACCAATGATCGATCAATCCAACCGCACAGGTACAGGGAGAAGGTGGGGACAGAGGGCCTCGTGTTTCTAGGGGAGTGCCAAAGCCTGGACCAGGCATCCTGGGGCTCAGCCTGCATCCCTCAACAGGGCAGAGTGCGGCCTTCAGCCCAGAGGGCCAGCCCATGGCGGGCTACACCGAAACTCAGTCACACGTGACCGTCAGGCCTCCAGGTAAGGCCACGCCCCCTTAAATAAGTCACACCCCAGGGCACCAGGTCCCGCCCCTAACAAGATGCTGCCTCTCTTTCTGGGATTACGGTTTTGAAATGCTTCATTTGCATGAAAGGGGAGTTGGAGATGCAAACACAGATTTCCTGTGTTTTCCTCCCAGAGTTTGCTTCTTCCAGACTTCACCCATCCAGTGGAAAGTTCCATTTTTGCTTAAAGGACCAGCACCCTCTTAAACAGTCTTCCCTGGTGGCTCAGAAGTAGAGAATCCACCTGCCAAAGCAGGAGACACGGGTTCGATCCCTGTGTCGGGAAGATCCCCTGGAGAAGGAAATGGCAACCCACTCCAGTATTCTTGCCTGGGAAATCCCACAGACAGAGAAGCTTGGCAGGCTACAGTCCACGGGGTCGCAAGAGTCAGATACGACTTAGCAAGTAAACCACCACCACCCTCTTAAATGATGACTCAGTTTGTCCTGACAGAGGATTCCCTTCAGGAAAGAAGGGGGAGGGGGGCATATGGAGGTGTGTGGTGAACAACCACTAATACTCCATTTTTGTCTTCCAGGATCAATGGGGATGAGTTTGAACTTAGAAGGAGAGTGGCATTATCTATAGAGGCTGAAGTCAGGAGAAATGTGAGTGTCCTAGGTCTAGGGACATTGGGTTGGGGGTTATGCTACTGCCAACCCTTTGTAAGACCTTCAGACTCCCGTAGTGAGCCCACCCAGAGCAGGGTGCCCAGCCCTGTGCTGGGTGGTGCTGGGGACACAGCAGTGACTATGCCACCTCAGCCCTGCCCATATGCAGCTCACAGTCCAGACAGGCCTGTCCCTAGACGGTAATGACCTACAGGAAGCAGGGCTGGAAGGAGGGAACCCAGGAACTGGAAGAGCCCAGAGGGGGCATTGGACCCAGGCTGGGAGGTTCAGGGAGGACTTCCTGGAGGAGGGGACTTTGGAGCTGAGACCAGGAGAATAAGAGGAGTGATACAGCAAAGGAAGGAACAGTATATGCAAAGGCTATGAGACAGTCCTTTGAGCCATACCCCTCTTCCCCCCACAACCCCACATAACAAAGGTCTGGGCTGGCCTGAAGTTGGTAAGTCAAATGGGTAAGTAATGAACTCAGGGCCCATAGAAAGGCTGGGAGATGAGAGTGGAGACCCGCGAGGGCTGGCACATGGAGGACTCTGGAAGATTGAGCCTGGGAAGAGAGATGGACAGGTTTGTTCAGGGCCTGGTGGGTCCATGGGCATCACAGCTCTGCCCTGACCAGCCATGGTCAGGCGGGCCCTGGTCCCAGGGGACCTCGGGGACAGCGGTGATGGAGGGAGCATCTCCTCCCGCTGCCCCAGGAAGCTGCCTTTTCTCCTCCGCCTTCTCTCTCCACTCTTCTCTCTCTCCCCAACCCCGGCCTTTTCCTTTGCTTTCTCTTTATTTCCGTTTCTCGCTCTCTTTCTCTTTCCACATCTCCATCTCTGATTATCTCTAGGTCTCTTCTCTGTCCTGCTCTGTCCGTCCCTCTCGCCCGTCTCGATCACTTTATCTTGACTGTCTCCTTGTCTTTTTATTCCTTCCTCTCTGTCTCTCTCCCTCTTCCATGTCTGTCCCGATTCTCTGCCTCTGTCTCTCTGTGTGTCCCTCTCCCTCTAGGGCTGATGGGGACGGCACAGAAGGCCTGATATAGGTCCAGACCCCGCCCCCCCCGCCCCCCCGCCTCCTGACTTGGCTTCTGCTCTCCTCCTCACAGACCCCACCCTCTGGACTGTGACCGCTTCAGGCTCTTACCTGCTTCCGGTTACCACCTGGCCCACCTCCTACGCACCCCCCAACTCAACGCCTACCTCCCTGGGACCCTGCTGTGACATGAGGGGCCTGAGCGCCCACTCGAGGGTCTCTCAAGGACAAAGTGGGGCCCTGCACCCCACTTGCGCCCTCAGCTCTGCCCAAAACCCAAGCTGAAATCCCAGGCCTGGGTCTGCAGAAGATGGTGGCTGGGGACCCCCCGACCCCAAGGACAGAGAAGGGATTGGGGGTGGGCTGGGGCCATCAGGAAAGGAAGGTCACCTGGATTTGACATTTGGGGAGGTTCCCTTCATCCTCCCAGCCCACCACCCTCTTTCCCCTCTCCCCCTACCTCCCTCTTCTGTTGTCTTCTCTTTTTTTTAATGATAAAGTCTTAAAAAGCCACCAATCTGAGTTCGTGGGTCTCTTCCAGGATTCAAATTCTCATAGTTTGAAGCTCATGAGTTACTAATTATAACAATAATTGATAGTCTGTACCGTACCCTCTCCCCAGGCCCTCTGTATGTAACAGTTAGCTATCACCGTGTAACAGACCACACCAAAACTTCATGATTCAAAAGGCCAATTAATTTTTAGCTCGTTTTTCTATGGGTTAGTGTACTAGGCTCCACTGGGCAGTTCTGGTGGCTTCAACAGGGCTCTCTTGTGTATCTCTGCCCAGTCACGGGTCAGCAAGGAGGCTCTGCTGTAGGAAGTGGGGACAACGGTATCGGGGACCAGCCTCAATATGGCCCAGGGTATCCTCGGGATGAACGGCGTCGGCGTCAGAGAGAGAGAGAGAGAAAGAGAGAGAGAGACAGGGGCTGATGATTCCTTGGTTTACGCAGGAAACCAATAAAACCCCAGCACGGGGTTTGCTCTGTTAATGTAGGCCGCAGGCGCCCTCTCGAATCACTGGAGGCACCCCACCAGGGCACCCCCTCGAGTGGGTCTTAGAAGCCCAGGCAGATAAGTAAACGCAGAGGGCCCAGCGCTCCAAGGATCTCAACCAGAAAAAGGAGAATAGAGAAAAGGATGGAAAAAGAGAAAGAACGACATGGGGAGACCAAGCTTCAGTGAGCAAGGCCCAAAACTTTATTTTCCAGTGCTGCTTTTATACCCTAAGTTATGCGCATAAGAAACAGAGAAAGGGAGGTATAGAGTCACGCCAAAATCACGTGGGGTCAGCAGTCTTGACCCTTATCAGGATCAGGGCTTATTTTTGTGTATCTCGTGATAAAAGTTTTTAGGTGGTTTACATCATCTTCTGGCCAGGGGGCCTGCTAACAGTTTTATGGCCCTCTCTCCTGACAATAGGTTAGTTAGCAAGTAAAAGACTTTTCCTTTAAGGTGACTTTCCTAAAGTTAGGTGCTAGACACATAACAAAGTTACATTCCTATAAGGCACCGGTGTAGTGAGCTGCAAGAAAGGAACTTATTAACTTAAGATCTGATGTGGTTAAATCAAAGGCTACTACTTATATTCTCTATATGTGATTAATATATTTCCAAGGATACAATAGATAGAGGAAACTTTGCAGCAAACATTGATTCAACAATGAAATCTTTTTTAGTACTATTCTAATGATTTTAACTTCTTCAACAGATTCCTGTATTTTAGAATATTAGGCTTTCTGTCCTTGCATGGCTGGGAGGCTATAAACAGTCACATTCTCAGTTGTAAGAGCCCGGACAAACTTGTCATGCAAGTTAGAAAGCTATCAGAGGGGCTTGGATTGGAACACTCCTATTAAGCCGAGGAGAACTTTTAAACTACAGCTCTGAATTAATGTTTTCAGAGAAAGGTGGTTGGGGGGAAGCCCCCGTAATTATTAGAGGACTTGGTAAGAGGCGTAAGATAGTAAAGCAGTCAGACTCCAGTTTTCTTTGGGGTAGATGCTAGGTAAGTCCAGGGGGTTCCTCGAGCCCTGATTAGCCTTTGCCCGTCAGGCCTCTTCCCCAGTTGACCTTTGCCACAGGTAGGATTTCCCTCGCTGGCTCCGGGCACAACGGGAGTCACTGGGCTGCATGGTGACATACACCAGCAGGCTGTTTGGCTTGTTCAGTTAGAATACAGGCTTGGTTGGACCCTAAGAGAGAACAGAGGGGCCTGTGGCCTCTTGAGGCCCTGGCTCAGATCTAGTCCGTCTTTATCTCCACTATCTTCTCTTGACCCCCAGAAACATGAAGAGCCAGCCCAGATTCAAAGGAAGAAAAATACAGTCCACCCCTTACGTGGGGTGTGTGGGGAGCTGCAAACTCAGATCGAAAGAGATGTGGATAGAGGGAGGGATGAAGGACTATTGGATCCACCTCACGCATGGTGGCTCACAGATGGCCTTCTCCATCTGCCCCTTGGGAGACGAACAGTCTGGGAGGTGAAGAGCCTTGCCCATTGAGAGCAGTGCTGACCCATGTGGGTTCAAATCCCGCCTCTGCAACCTGGTGGCCGTGGCACATTGAGCAAGTGGCTTCATCTCGCTGGGTCTCAGTGTCCAGACCTGGATAGTGGGAGTGGTAGCAGGTATCTGCCTGATAGGATGGCTGTGCTGGTTCATGGAGGCTTTCCGAGGGCAGTGCTCAGAACGGCACCTGGCAGGTCGTTTATGCTCCCCAAAGGCAGAGGTTGTTATTTGAAACTGAAGAAACTCTGCTGATGGACAGACTGAGCCAGCGGGGCTTCTCGCTCACAAGAGCCGCTCCCCAGAGCAGGCAGACCCGGCGGGCGCCTCTCTAGCTCTGCTCCTCTCCCTGTTTTGCTGTCTCTCCATCTTTTTCAGTTTCTTTCTCCCCACCCCAAACCCCTCCTCTGAGCTCTCTGCCTCCTTTCTTTCTGTGTTTTGATGACCTGTCTCCCTAGGAGGAGGGGCATCTGCCTGCTCGCCCACTCCCTGGGGGTTGAGTACATTCGGAAGCATGCAGAGAGATGTGGAAACACACACACACGTGTGCTGGGGAACTCAAGGAACAGCCACAGATCAGCCACCTACATATGGGTTTTTACACACACACTCACACAACAAAGCTCACACACACACGCAAGTTCGTTCACACTTGTGCTCACACACGCCAGTGTTCACACTCTCCCAGACTCCCAGCATGTCACACCCGTGTGAAGGGTGCCCACAGGACTGGGGCAGAGGCTGACATACACACAATCAAGCAGGTGACTTCGTTGGTGACCCAGGCAAAGTTCCAGAAACAGAGTTGCCCAGAACTTTCCTCGGAAACAGCCAGACAGTAGGGAGGTCCCGAATCCAGACTCCAGCCCACCATTTCTGGGTTCAGATCCCCACTCTGATACTTAACAGCCATGCAGCACACACTCGGACGTCTCAGACAGGCTTGGAGACATATGGAGACCCTCACAGCCTCCTTCAAGTGCCACTCCCGCACACGCACATCTCCTAAGAAGCTGCACTATAAACAAGGAAACTGAGGCTTGGGGCCTGGGTCTTCTCTGTCCAAGGCTGCGTTAGGCCTGCGATGACTGGTGTGAAGGGGCCCGGCAGAGTTCCCGGGCCTGGTGTCATGACCCAGGAGACCCACATCCTAAGACTGTAAAAGGAGGGTTTATTCATTAATTCGTTCAGTAGGTGTCTTCTGCCCACTCGCTGCCCAGCTCCAGGGAGAGCCACTCGGCCCCGGATGAGGCAGTCATGGGTCAAACGTGCCTCATCCAAACGTGCCTCAGTCGTGTCCAACTCTTTTGCGATGCTATAGACTGTAGCCCTCCAGGCTCCCTGTCCATGGGATTCTCCAGGCAAGAATACTGGAGTGGGTTGCCATGCCCTGCTCCAGGGGGTCTTCCTGGCCCAGGGATTGAACCTGCATCTCTTATGCCTCCTGCATTGGCAGGTGGGTTCTTCCACTGGCGCCACCTAGGAGCCCCCTCATCTGAACATCAGTTGCTATTGACTCTGGGATCTGATGGTCCTGCGTTTGTTCCCAAGACACCGGTGTGGATTCTAAGATGCTTAGGTCTGGACCTTGTTTGTGGTAAATGATGAACTCTGTCCCCCTCCGGGGTATCTCTCCTGTCTCTTCCCTGTGCCTGGGACACCCTCCTGGCTCACAGGTCACCTCTGTGAAGACACAGAAACAGCCAAAGCAAAGGACCCCCTTCCATTCACCACTCTCTCTCACCACCTCCCTCCCTGCCTGCGGCCAGCCCCTCCTGGAACTCTCTCTATCACCTATTTGCCCATCTCCTTAGGGACTTTCCTGGTGGCTCAGATGGTAAAGAATCTGCCTGCAATGCAGGAGACCTGGGTTCAATCCCTGGCTCAGGAAGATCCCTTGGAGAAGGGAATGGCAACCCACCCCATTATTCTTGCCTGGAGAATCCCATGGACAGAAGAACCAGGCCAGCTATAGTCTACAGGGTCGCAAAGAGTCAGACACGATCACATGACTAACACTTATTGGCTGGAATCTCAGCCCTTCCGGAAGGCAGGAACTTGTTTTTCTCAGTCACTGCAGTGACCTGGGGCATCAGACAGCACCTTACCCCCAGCAGGTGCCTGGGAAACAGGTGGAGAGCAGAGAAAGCAGTTCTGTAGTTCTGACACTCAGCTGCTTTTCCTCATCATTCATTCCTCCTGGCCACAGGCATATCCTGGGCACTCACCCTCTGCTCATCAGTGAACAAGGCAGAGACCCTGCCCTGGGGCAGGGGTCGACATCCTAGTGGGGAAGACCCATGATGAACACATCATTTAGTCTGTTAGAAGTTGATGGTGTCTTAAGAAACAGAGCAGGGTAGGGAGTGCCAATGCTTCTTTCATACATTTATTTACCTGAAACTGCTTGCAATGCAGGAGACGCGGGTTTGATCCCTGGGTTGGGAAGATCCCTTGGAGAAGGAAATGGCAACCCTCTCCAGTATTCCTGCCTGGGAAATCCCATGGACAGAGGACCTGGTGGGCTACAGTTCACGGGGTCACAAAGAATTGGACATGACTGAGCGACTAAAACAACCAAAGACTGTCCTAGGAGTTTTATATGTCAGTTCAGTTCAGTTCAGTTCAGTCGCTCAGTCGTGTCCGACTCTCCGCGACCCCATGAATCACAGCACGCCAGGCCTCCCTGTCCATCACCAACCCCCGGAGTACACTCAAACTCATTTCCACAGAGTCGGTGATGCCATCCAGCCATCACCAACCCAGTAAACCCTTACACTAAGCCCCAGGAGGAGGTGTGATCACTGACCCCATTTCCCAGATGAGGAAACTGAGGCCCAGAGAGGTGAAATCGTTCACCCGGGGTCACAGAGCTGCAGAGTGGAGGTTGCCATTCTAACTCACGTAGCCTGGCAGCTCAGAAGCCTGTGCACTAACCACTTGCTTCACAGCCTCTCATTTAAAAAAATAATAATTCTAAGAATCCATGATTTTTAAAGGGCCTACCACAAACTGCTTTCTGAGTCAGATATTGTTATAGTGACTGTGATTAGAGTTTGTCTCTTCCCAAACTTTCAGGGACTGAAATGGGATGGATGAGAGCTAGACAGAAAGAAGGACTTCCAGTGGCTTCCCTGGTGGCTCAGATAGTGAAGATTCTGCCTGCAATGCAGGAGACTTGGGTTTGATCCCTGGGTCGGGAAGATCCCCTGGAGAAGGGAATGGCTACCCACTCCAATAGTATTCCCTGAAGAATCCCATGGACAGAGGAGCCTGGCCCATAGGATCGCCAAGAGTCTGAGAAGTCGTGTCAGAACACACACACACACACACACACACACACAGGGGAGGATTAGAGGGAGGGGACAGGGCTGGGCCAAGACCTGAGAGCAGCTGCGAGGGGAAGCTCTCACATTGGTGTGACCTGGCCTGGCAGGCGAGTGGGCAGCTTGGGAGGTTGGCAAGTGGGGGAGGGGAAGCTCCTCTCTCCCCCTCCCCCACCTTCTCCGGCGACAACTGGAAATGCCTTTCATTTAATCCTCTCTAATTAAACCAATTGAATGTGCCATGGGGGAGAAGAGAAATTGAACGGAAGGTTAATTGTAACTAAAAATACCTCCCCCACTTCCTGGGGTGAGGAACCAGCTGAACCCTGCTTTCTGGGGCAGCTTGTGCAGTGGGTGGGTGTTGCTGAGTGGGGCGGGCCTAGGGAGGTGGGGACTCTAAAGGGTCTACGGCGTGGCCTGCATGCTGGGTGGTAGCAGGTCCGGGTGGTGGTGTGTGTGTGTGTGTGTGCGTGGCTGCTGGTGTAGTGGCCGCCACCAGGACTGCGTCCGCCGCCAAGCCTGTTCCTGAAAAGGATGTATGTCATTGACGAAGGGCTGCGTGGTGGCTGTGGCTGTCACGCTGTCCCTCGATATAGGTTGTATGCCTCCGTGTGAGCCTGTGTCCATGACTACGAGCCTCTGGGTGGGATTGTGGGGCACGGTGAGTCTTTGTAACTGGGGACCACCTTGCGTGTGCCCATAGCCTTGGCTGTGTCCCCACCGCAGCTCTTCTCTGCAGACCAGACCTCATGGTGGCCGCCCCTGAACTGGGCAACTTAAATGCAGTGGGGAATCATCGGACGCGGGCGGCTGGGACCAAGGCGTGGCACTGAGTAGCCAAAGGCCAGGTGGGCGTGACCACCGCGCGATGGGCGTGACCACCGCGTGTGGGCGTGGCCGTCGCTTTGGGCCTGGCCACCACGAGGGACAGACCCGCAAACAGCGATCAGAAGAGGCCCTGGTAGTTGATTTTGACACTCCTGAGTCCTTGGACTGCAAGGAGATCCAACCAGTCCATTCTAAACGAGATCGATCCTGGGTGTTCATTGGAAGGACTTATGCTAAAGCTGAAACTCCAATACTTTGGCCACCTCATGCGACGAGTTGACTCACTGGAAAAGAGTCTGATGCTGGGAAGGATTGGGGGCGGGCGGAGAAGGGGACGACAGAGAATGAGATGGCTGGATGGCATCACCAACTCGATGGACATGAGTTTGAGTGAACTCCGGGAGTTGGTGATGGACTCAGGGAGGCCTGGCGTGCTGTGATTCATGGGGTCGCAAAGAGTCGGTCACGACTGAGCGACTGAACTGAACTGAAGGGGAAAATAGATGCCCCGTCCACTAAGTTCTTACTTGGTCTGTATGCGTGGCAGAGTTCTGGGTCTAGTGAAACAAAGTCAAACCCTAATCCTAAAACCGGAAAATCACGGCTTCTCTATCAATCCCCAGGTCACAGATCCAGGACTCCTTGAATGAGGGGAGACCAGGACCCCTCAAGGAAGGACCCTACTATTCTGACCCAAATTCATACTGTTAATCTTTTTACCAGTTTCCCCCGAAGGGACTTACAGCCTTTGACCAGGGTCACTGTGCATTGGGGGAAAAGAAATAATCAGACTTTCAGGGACTGCCAGACACGGGGATCTGAGCTAACGCTGATTTCTGAAGACCTCAAATGTCACCGTGGCCATCAATCAGAGGGGCCTCGTGGATTTCAGGTGATCAGTTTTTATTCTGCTCAGATGCGTCTCACTGTGGCCCAGGGCATCCCCGAATCCATCGTGTGATAACTTGCCCAATTCTGGAATGCACAATTGAGATACACATTCTCAACAGCTGGCAGAATGCCCACCTTGGTGTCTGACTGGGATGGTGGACGAGGCCACGGGACTACCTGGTATGGTCGATAGCTGTGTCTGGGGATGTGTCTGGGTGGGATCCTGTGGCCAAGCGAGTCTTTATAACTGGAGACCTCCTTGTACACAGCAATCTCTCTCTGTGCGTGGCTTTGTAGCCTCTTGTGAGTTTCGTGTCCACAGCAGTGTGGGGCCGTCGTGCGCGGACGCACTAGACTGTAGGACCTGGCAATAAGCCCAGGCTTCCTCCAGAGGGCGCTGGGGAGCCAGAAAGATAGCCGACTTGTGCCTGCTAAGTCGCTTCAATCGTGTCCGACTCTTTGCGACCCCATGGACTGTAGCCCACCAGGCTCCTCTGTCAATGGGATTCTCCAGGCAAGAATACCAGAGTGGATTGCCATGCCCTTTTCCAGGGGCTCTCTCCGACCCAGGGCTCGAACCCACGTTTCTTATGTCTCCTGCACTGGCAGGCGGGTTCTTTACCACTAGCGCCACCTAGGTGGCTTTTTTGAGATATAATTCACATACCACAAAATTCACCGATTTCAAGTGTCTAGTTCAGTGCCTTTGGTATCTTCACAGAGTTGTGCTTCCCTCACCACAGTCGATCCTAGAACATTTTCATCACTCCCTAAACAAACTCTCAACCACTTAGCACTTCCCCCTCCCAACGCCCAGTCCCCAGTCAACCACTGATCCCTTCTCTGACTCTACGGATTTGCCTGTTCTGGACATTTCTTACTAAGCGAAATATAATAAGTGTGAATCTTTTGATTACATGAAATTGTACTACATGAAGTCTTTCGTGTCTCCCTTCTTTCACTCAGCATAGTATTTTCAAGGTTCCTCCGGCTCGTGGCTGATAATATTCCATTGTCTTGGAAGAATGTAGAGCAGAGAAAGGACAGAATTGGGTTTGTGCTTTGCCCCCTCAGGCTGCCATGTGGAAAGTGGACTGGGGGGTGTTATGAGTGGAATTCTGTCCCCCAAAGAGATATACTGAAATCCTCACCTGTGAACATGACCTCATTTAGAAAGAGAGTCTTAGCAGATGGTCAAGTTCAGATGAAGTCATGGGGTGTGGGCCTTAATCCGACATGACTGTTAATATGTTCCTTATAAGAATGTTGCTTATTAAAAGGGAACATTTGGACACGGACAGACAGTCCAGAAGGAAAAGACAGTCACGTGAAGACGGAGGACTGCAGTGGTGTTGATACAAGCCAAGGAATGCCAAAGACTGCCGGCAAATCACCAGAAGCTGGGCGAGACACGGAAGGCCTCTCCTGTGGGTTTCGGGGGTGATGGGCCAGGGCAGGGACGTGGGGAAAGGATCTGGGGAAATAGGGCCAGTCTTTTTTTGCGGTGCACAGCCTTCTCCAGTGCAGCATGTGCGATCTAGTTCCCCAATCAGGGATCGAGCCCAGGTCCCCTGTGTTGGGAGTGCAGAGTGTTCACCACTGCACCACCAGGGAACTCCCAGGGCCAGTTAGAAGTGAGAGCACCACCCAGTTTCTACATGGAACCTGGAGATATCAAAGTGCTGAACCCTTGGCTCGTGGCAGGCGGGGAAATGACAGAACTCACTTGCTCCCAGAGAAGATGGTTGCTTTGGCATTGGGCATGGGAAAAGGAGGTTAGTCTTGGGAAAAAAGGAGTGAGCCATTCAGTTCAGTTCAGTTCAGTTCAGTCGCTCAGTTGTGTCCGACTCTTTGCGACCCCATGAACCACAGCACGCCAGGCCTCCCTGTCCATCACCAACTCCCGGAGTTCACTCAAACTCATGTCCATCAAGTCGGTGATGCCATCCAGCCATCTCATTCTCTGTTGTCCCCGTCTCCTCCCGCCCCCAATCCCTCCTAGCATCAGACTCTTTTCCAGTGAGTCAACTCTTCGCATGAGGTGGCCAAAGTATTGCAGTTTCAGCTTTAGCATCAGTCCTTCCAATGAACACCCAGGATTGATCTCCTTTAGAATGGACTGGTTGGATTTCCCTGCAGTCCAAGGGACTCTCAAGAGTCTTCTCCAGCACCACAGCTCAAAAGCATCAATTCTTTGGCGATCAGCTTTCTTCACAGTTCAACTCTCTCATCCATACATGACCACGGGAAAAACCATAACCTTAACTAGACAGACCTTGGTTGGCAAAATAATGTCTCTGCTTTTTAATATGCTATCTAGGCTGGTCATAACTTTCTTTCCAAGGAGTAAGCATCTTTTAATTTCCTGGCTGCAATCAGCATCTGCAGTTATTTTGGAGCCCAAAAAAATAAAGTCTGGCACTGTGAGCCATTGACTGCTGATTATTAGTAAGATGAGGACGACCTAGAGGAAGATCAAAGACTAACAACTGAGGTCACCACTGACCTTGACCAGAGCAGTTGTGAGTGTGAGTGTGTGTGTGTAGGGGGGACCCTGGGAGAAGAGGACATGTTGTGAGTCTTCTATGTGGGCCCAAGGGTTTTTACTGGCTGTCATTGTGTGTCCTCTCCATTGAATTCTTCTCTGTAACTGATCATGAGTATTTCTCCAGGTCATTCTAAATTCTTTCTAAATTAAATTTGCTGGAAGCTGTGAAACATCCCTTTGTTTGGTGTGCCATTTGAATGATTGTAAAAAACCCATTTCCTATGCCACTTCTGGGCTGTTTCTGGTCTTTTTTTCTTCCAATAACATAATAGCAAACATCTTTGCATATTCTTTTATTGAAGAAATTTTTTAAAAAGTTTTCTCCATTATATAACATTTAGAAAAACTGGAAAAAGTAATAAGAAGGGAAAAAAAGTCCTCTGGAATGCCCCACCCAAGAGGCTTTGAGCATGAGGTTAGTTCGATGAATCCCATCGTAAATGGGGGCAGAGCCTATATGCTTTCCGCACAAAGCATCCAAACACAGACACGCTCCAGTTATTACGGGTGCATCTGAACCCTGGGCTAGTGGACACAGAGGCCTCCCTCCCCCGCGACCATGACCGTGATTTCTTCTGTCCCATACGGCCCGCTGATGGACCTGCCTTGCACTTGCCTCTTCCTTACGCTTCTCCCCGAACTTCTGGCCATTTCCTGAGGGTACATGCCCAAGACGACAAGCACTGAGTCAAAAGTTCAGCGCATTTGTCAGGAGTCTTGAGCACCGACTGCAGAATTTCCTCTCCTTTTGAATCAGTTGTGCCCGTGCGTGTATGCTAAGTCATTTCAGTCATGTCCATGTCCAGCTCTTTGTGACCCTATGGACTGTAGCCCACCAGGCTCCTCTGTCCATGGGATGCTCCAGGCAAGAACACTGGAGTGGGTGACCATGCCCTCCTCCAGAGGTCTTCCCAACCCAGGGATCAAACCTGTGTCTTTTACATCTCCTGCATTGGCAGGTGGGTTCTTTACCACTAGTGCCACCTGGGAAGCTCTCTGAACCATCTGTATTTCTCTCCAATTTCCAAGTGAAGTTGCACGCACTTTGGTGTAATTGCAAACACCCAAATAATGCTTACTATGTGTCAGGCCCTGTTCTAAGCATTTTCTATAACATATATGGATTCACTTAATCTTTTTTTTTTTGGATACACTTAATCTTTGAAATTGCCATCATCCGCGGGATCATTGAAAAAGCAAAAGAGTTCCAGAAAAACATCTATTTCTGCTTCATTGACTATGTCAAAGCCTTTGACTCTGTGGATCACAATAAATTGTGGAAAGTTCTGAAAGAGATGGGAATACCAGACCACCTGACCTGCCTCTTGAGAAATCTGTATGCAGGTCAGGAAGCAACAGTTAGAACTGGATGTGGAACAACAGACTGGTTCCAAATAAGAAAAGGAGTACGTCAAGGCTGTATATTGTCACCCTGCTTATTTAACTTCTATGCAGAGTAAATCATGAGAAACGCTGGACTGGATGAAGCACAAGCTGGAATCAAGATTGCCGGGAGAAATATCAATAACCTCAGTTATGCTGATGACACCACCCTTATGGGAGAAAGTGAAGAACTAAAGAGCCACTCAATGAAAGTGAAAGAGGAGAGTGAAAAGGTTGGCTTAAAGCTCAACATTCAGAAAACCAAGGTCATGGCATCCAGTCCCATCACTTCATGGCAAATAGATGGGGAAACAGTGGCAGACTTAATTTTGGGGGGCTCCAAAATCACTGGAGATAGTGACTGCAGCCATGAAATAAAAAGACGCTTACTCCTTGGAAGAAAAGTTATGACCAACCTAGACAGCATATTAAAAAGCAGAGACATTACTTTGCCAATCAAGGTCCATCTAGTCAAGGCTATGGTTTTTCCAGTAGTCACGTATGGATGTGAGAGTTGGACTGTGAAGAAAACTGAGCACTGAAGAATTGATGCTTTTGTACTGTGGTATTGGAGAAGACTCTTGAGAGTTCCTTGGACTGCAAGGAGATCCAACCAGTCCATCCTAAAGGAAATCAGTTCTGAATGTCCACTGGAAGGACTGATGCTGAAGCTGAAACTCCAATACTTTGGCCACCTGATGCGAAAAGCTGACTCATTGGAAAAGACCCTGATGCTGGGAAAGATTGAAGGCGAGAGAAGGGGACGACAGAGAATGAGATGGTTGGATGGCATCGCCGACTCAATGGACATGAATTTAAGTAAATTCTGGGAGTTGGTGATGGACAGGGAGGCCTGTCGTGCTGCAGTCCATGGGGTCACAAAGAGTAGGACATGACTGAGCGACTGAACTGACTGACTGAATCTTTGAAACAATCCAGCAAGAAACAATACTGGAGTGGGTTGCCATTTCCTTTTCCATTACCCTCCATTTTCCAGATGGAGCAGCTGATGCCCAGAGAGGTTGGGTAAACTGTCCGAGGTTCCACAGCAAGTATGTAGCAAGGCTAGGATTTGAATCTAGATTGTCTGGCTCCTGAGTCCATTTTCTTTTTTTTTGATATTTATTTTTATTTATTTATTTTGGCTGCAACGAGTATTAGTTGTGGCACGTAGGATCTTTAGTTGTGACATGAAAAGTCATCGCTGCGGCATGTGGGATCTAGTTCCCTGACCAGGGATCCAACCCAGGGCCCTGCATTGGGAACTCTGAGTCTTAGCCACTGGACCACCAGAGGAGTCCCCTAGTCCATGCTGAGTCCATGATTCTACCCTGAGTGGAGACTTTGTTTTTTCTACAGCCAAGGAGAGCTCCAGGGCGAAATTTACTCAGCCATCACTCAACTGATGAGACTCTTTGTGGCTTCGAATTTTCTGTTACAATGAGGTGGATCCAGGTATTATGGAGCCTGAGGTTCATACGATTTGGGGCGCCCTATTTTGAAAAAATATAGAAGTACCAAAGCATAAGGTGCAGGATCTTGAAAAAGGTCTGAACCAGTAAGGGTCCTGAGGCCCCAGATGGCACTAGCACCACAGTAATTCCCCTCTAGAGGAATAGCCGAAGCAAGTAAGAAACACAGAATCGCGTCACAGTCTGTGCATGCGTGCAAGTGTTTGCCACGGGAAGCTTCCTAAAAGCAGAGTTTAGACTTCCGGTCCAGATTCCTAGAGCAGTTGCTGCTGCTGCTGCTAAGTCGCTTCAGTCGTGTCCAACTCTGTGCGACCCCATAGACAGCAGCCCACCAGGCTCCCCTGTCCACGGGATTCTCCAGGCAAGAACACCGGAGTGGGTTGCCATTTCCCTCTCCAATACATGCATGCATGCTGAGTCGCTTCAGTTGTGTCCGTCTCTGTGCGACCCCATAGACGGCAGCCCTTCAGGCTCACCTGTCCACGGGATTCTCCAGGCAAGAATACTGGAGTGGGTTGCCATTTCCTTTTCCAGCCCGGGACAAAATACGTGCTCAATAAATAGTTGTGGGATATCTTTAACAGGACACAGAAACACTAACTGTACAGGAAGATTGGACAAACTGAAGTATGTTAAAAGAATAACTTCTGCTCTTCAACAGACATCATTAAAGTGGAAAGGCAAACCACAAAGAAAAAGACTTTGGTAGTACAGCCATTCAACATGCATTTGTATCCAGACTATCTAAAGAACCTCTACAAACCAGGGCGGGGAAAGACAACCCAACAGAAAATAGATCTAACACGTAAATGGGTGCTCCACAAAAGAGATGATCCAAATATCCAATAAGCACATGAAAACATGCCCCACCTCATCATTTGTCATCAAGCAACAGAGAAATGCAAATTAAAAACCACGAAGTGGATCTACTGGAACACTCATACTGTGAGAGGGAAGGTAAATGGATGAACCACTTTGAAAACTGTTTAGCAGTTTCTTTTAAACATAAATATACACTCACCTTAAGCGCAGCAATTACCTAAGGCAGTAATTCCGGTCATTAAGTGTTTACCCAAGAGAAATGAAAACAGGTCCACATGAAACCTTACACGTGAACATTCATAGCAAATTTATTTCATAACTAGTACCTCCCCACTGGAAATAACCCAAACATTTAATGAAGCAACTGTGGAATATTCAGACAATGGACTACCACGAAAAGGACATGCTGTATGATTCCATTTATGTGAAATTCTAGAAAAGATAAATCTAATAAATGGTGACAGAGGAAAGATCAGCCTGGGGCTGAGGCTGGCGTAAGACACTGACCATAAGAGGCAGGAACCATGGTACTTTCTGGAGTGTTGAAAATGTTCTGTGTTGATTGGGATGGTGGTTACACAGGTGTGTTTGCCAAAGTGAACTGAATTTTATTGTACGTAAGCTAGACCTCAATACATTTGATTTAAAAAGAAAAATCACTCTTTCCTGCCTCCCCTTCCCTCCTGTCCCTCCCTCCCCTCTGCAGAGATGACCATTAGTTAAGTTTGCTGTGACTCTGTTACAGCTGGTGTGTAATTCTATTCGGTTATGTGAGTGCTTGCTAACAAAGGGCTTCCCGGGTGGGTGGCTCGGGGTAAAGAATCTGCCAGTCAATGTAGGAGACATAACAGATGAGGGTTCGATGCCTGGGTTGAGAAGATCCCCTGGAGGAAGAAATGGCTACCCGCTCCAGTATTCTTGCTTGGGGATCCCATGAACAGCAGAGCCTGGCAGGCCATGGGGTCGCAAACAGCTGGACACGAGTAAGCACGCATGCATTCAAACACAGTGTTTTCATTTTTCAAAAAATAGGATCATTTGACACATGGTTCTGTAACTTGCTTCCTTTCACTTAGTATAACTTGGAGATATTTTTTTTTTGTCAGTACAAAGCCTGCTTGTTGTTTGGCATGTCTGCATAGTGGTCCATTATATTGGGTGGGTTTTATTAATATTTAAGCAGTTTCATATGGAGAGACATTTAAGCTGTTTCCCATCTTTTGCTCCTACAAATAAAACTGGCATGAATATCCTTGAACATATGTCATTTCCAGACATATGTGTGTCTATAGAATAACTTCCTGGAGGTGGAATCACTGGTCCAAGGGAAGGGGCATTTTTATAGGTCATTTGATAGATTCTCCTGAATGTCCTTCCAAACAGGCTGTACTAAATTATTTATTATTATTATTTCCCCTAATTGCAAGTGAATCTTAGCATCTTTGTACATTATTCGGGGCCATTTCTATTTCCTCTTCTGTGTGGACTCAAATCTTTTGACTCTGTCCTTCCTAGGCTCTCTGTCATTTTCTTATTGGTTTGTAGCAGCTCTTTATATATTCTAGACCTTAAGCTTCAATTCATCAGAGATGTTACAAACACCTCTCCCAGTCTGCTGCTTGTCTTTTGGCTTTGTTTATGATGACTTTACCCCCTCAAAACATTTCTTTTGTTGTCTCTATCCCTCTTCTGTTATGGCCCCTGAAAATGACTTCCCAACTCAAGGTATTGAAACTAGAGAAATAGGGATTTCCCTGGTGGCGCAGTGGATAACAATCTGCCTGCCAATGCAGGGGACGTGTGTTGATCCCTGGTCCAGGAAGATTCCACATGCCATGGAGAAACTAAACCTGTGGGTCACAGCTACTGAACCTGAGCTCTAGAGTCCGTTCTCTGCAATAAGAGACGCCATGGCAATGAGAAGCCAGCACACTGCAATGAAGAGTAGCCTCCGCTCCTACTAGAGACTGCACACAGCAAGGAAGACCCGGTTCAACCAAAAATAAAAATTAAAAACTTTACAAGGTTTTAAAATATGTGAAATTAGGGAGGAAACTCTAAATGCCCAGAGATGGCCATAAGAGCATCTATCAGAATTGGGTCACAGCTCCTCAACGGTGAATTCTCTGGCCCTTCCTTAACAGTTCCAGAAGCTCTTTCTATCCATCAGTTCCCCAGGGAAACATGTCTATTCTAATAGGTGACCCAGATTGACCCAGAGTTAAGTGCTGGTGAGGCTGTTGGGGAAATGGGTGCTTTCATCTTCTTTGAGGGGAATTCGTACAACTTCAGTGTAGCAGGATCTTTCAAAATACAAAGTTGATAGGTATTCATTCACCAACCTTTAAAAATTTGCTCTTGAAGCATGATACACAGAAAAGTGCATGTATCTTTGGCTTGGTGAATTTTCCCAGAAAATGAAACCTACCTGTGCCACCAGCATCCAGACCAAGAAACAAACCTTTAGCGCCCCCTCCAGCAACCTGGTTGGTGCTGCCCCACCCCTGTTCCCAACCCCTACTAGGTTGCATGGAGCTGTGGCTTAACTATTCTTTTGTCGATAAGCATTTGGCGGGGTTCCAGTTACAAATAATGCTATTGCCAACACACAATACACTTGTGTGTTTCTGTGGAGTGTGTATTTACAAGTGGAACTGCCGGGTCATAGCGGACGTGCCCAGGTTCAATTTTAGATTCTTGAATTTTTTTCCCAGTTGTTTTACCAACTAACGCTCCCACCAGCAGTGTATGGGAACTCTGCTTGTGCTACATAATGACTTAGTGTTGGGTTTTTTCTATTAGCCATTTTAATGAGCATTATTGTGATATTTATTGCAGTTTTAATTATATTTCCCTGACAGCTAATGATGGCAAGTATTTTTTCATGGGCTTATTAACTATACTTTTCTATTTTGGGGGTTTATAGTCAGTATTTGCCACTTATAAAGCAGTTGTCTTATTGATTTGAATTTTTTGTATAACATAGTTTCTATATTTATGTAATATGTAGTTAATTATATGACATATTTGTTATATATACATATATATATATATAGTATTTTCTCCAAGTCTACACTTGCTTTTGCATTTTTTATTTTTCTTAGTATCTTTTGTAGGGCAGTTTTCTAATTTTGATTCAGTTCAATTACCATTTTATTACTTGCACCTTTATTTTATTATTAATGATTCTAATTATTTATTAATTTTATATTTATTTAATTATTAAACTTGAGTCCAAGACTTCTGTATCAAAATGAAACTTCTGAGAAAAATAGTTTAGCTGCATTCATTCGTCAGAGAAAAAAAATGCTGGAGCAGAGAGGTTAAAGGGGCTTTATCCAAGGCCACAAGGTGTTGAAATCTGTCAAATGCCTCTTCTGTTTTTAATAGGGTGAGTCACATTAGTTGACTTTCCAATGTTAAATCGACTTTGTTTCACTAGAGTAAATGCCACCTGGCCACGATGCACTGCTGTTCTTTTTATCTGTGGCTGACTGAGTTGCTGAACCTCGAGGAGGGGGTTCTGGGTCTGGTTTTGGCATCAGGGCAGTGCTGGCCCAGAGAAGTCCCCTTCCACACTGTGAATGAGCCGTTGTTGAGTGTCATGCCTTCAGTCCCTGTCTGCTGGAGGTCACCAGTGAACCCAGCCAAGCCTGTCCTCTGTGTCTCTAGCTACGAATTAAATTGCCTTAGTATTAAATTGGCCAAAAAGTTCATTCGAGTTTTTCCATAGGCTGCAATGAAAAACCCAAATGAAGTTTCTTGCCAACCCAACAGATATACAGCATTATGCAGTTTATCTATTTCTTCTTGAGTTCAGGTAGTTTGTGTCCCTGCTTCTTTCTTGCTGTGTCTCTTGTTCTTTCCTCTACCCTACGATGGCCTCTGTCTTGACCACATCCATCCTGCCTCACCCAGATTTCAAACTTGAGTCGTAGAATTTAAGTGCACCGTTGTTCACAGCATTCCCTCTTTTTCATGTCCGTGGAGGAGACGTGGTCGGGGAGTCCCGAGGGGACGGCTGAGACCTGCCCACAGACAGCACAGCAGAATGGCCCCCATGACCAGGCAGCCCGTGGGCCCACAGAACACTGACCCCACCTCACCCAGCTCCCAAAGCCTCACACGTGAATGGGCCAATCCGGGATCTCTGAGTTCGAGGGAAAGCAGAGGCCGTGAGGAGAGACTTGGGGAGAGCAGTCGCCAAGGGCAGTCAGACCCTGGACCTGGTGCCTGCTCAGCCTCAAGTCCCGGGATCTACCCCAGGACACATCAGGTGGCTGCTGCAACAGGAGGGATAAGAGTCAGACCAGCAGAGACGGTTGCTGATTTCTGGATGTGTGTGCACATGTGCTCAGCCATGTCTATGAGACCCCATGGACTCTAGCCCACCAGGCTCCTCTGTCCATGGGGATTCTCCAGGCAAAAATACCGGAGTGGGTTGCCATTTCCTTCTCCAGGGGATCTTCCCGACCCAGGGATCCAACCCGCCTCTCCTGCATCTCCTGCATTGGCAGACGGGTTCTTTACCACTGTGCCACCTGGGAAGCCCACTTTACGGATGGGCAGGCTTAAAGGCCTGAGTCCATCAGTGAGAGTTTATTCATGTATTTATGCTCCCCCCACCTCGGGGCCGGGCCCAGACCACAGCTGCGAGCCTAGGCTGGGGGTGGTGGCGGCAGTCCGGGCCTCGGCCCTGGTCTGGGATGGGCTGGGTTCACACGTGCTGCCTCCGGTGCCGCAGGATTTCCGTGGGCGTGAACAGAAAGTCCTTCTGGCAGGCCTCACAGTGGTAGGGCTTCTGCAGGGCAGATGCCTTCTGGAGGGGCTCGGGGGAAGCTTCTTCAGCCCCTAGGGGAGAGGAGAAGAGAGTTGAGGTGGGGTGCTCCACTGCCTGCTCTCACCCCCACCCAAATACCAGGAACCTCTGTGGCTCAGGCTCTCTCCTGGCCTCTGGGGAACTCCAGCTCTGCCTCCTCCAGGAAGCCTTCCTTGATTAACATACACACAGAGAGGCAAGTCTTTACTCTGTGTCCCCACGCAGTGAGAGAGACAGAGAAAAACACAAGTTCAGACACAGAGACTGAAAAGAGACAGACAGAGCCCTGGGGTGGGGCCCCACGGCCCCACAGCCATCTCCCCGTGAGCACCGGTGTGTGGCATGGGACGCACCACAGCAGACTCTGCCCAGGTCTGCCCACTGCGGCGTCCTCCGGGTGACAACAGGATGGATGTGGCCGAGGCAGAGACGGCTTGGGGACAGCAGAGAAAAAGAGAAACAGAAAAGCAGAGGCAGATCAGAGAGGAGGCGGCAGAGACCAAAGAGAGACAGCCAGAGACGCGAGAATGAGGTGGTCCAGGCCCTCCTTGTCCCGGGCTCCGGGTCTCAGTGACAAAGCCCATACGTGGCACCAGCCAGGCAGCGGGTTGAGGTCGTGGATCCCAGAGTGCGGAGTGAACACCCAGATGCACAGGAGAGAACCACAGACTGGATGGACAGCTGGGCGGGCACAGGCATCCGGGCCCCGCTCCAGCCTCACCTGGGGGGCCATCCTGCGGGGCCTCCGGGCAGGTGTTCTCATGGGCGATGCGCTCCAGGGGCGTCAGGGGCATGTGCAGGCCGCAGTGCGGGCAGGTCCAGAAAGTGCGGAGACAGTCGCTGTACAGGTCCGCATCACTCTGTGACAGAAGGGCTGTGTCAGGGCTTGGCTCCCTGCCCCACTCCCCACCACCAGCCTGGGACCTTCCCAGAAGCTCTCGGGGCTGGTAGGCCCTTTCTGAAACTGCATCCCTGGACTAAGCTGGAATGTGGTTGGGGGTTCCAGGGGAAATCTCTAAAATCCCATATCGGGGCAGGAGGACGAGGGGCCAAGGTGAGCGTCCATGCTCACCGTGAGGCAGTTGTAGGTAAGGAAGTCAGTGACTGCGTAGCCCCCTTTGGTGGGGTGGGGGGACGGGGTAGAGTTGCCAAAGAGGCCAGGGAGACTGGGGGCAGCCGTGATGGTCTGGGGTCCCACATAGAGGTTCTGGACTTCCAGCCCTGTAAGCCGCCGGAGGCTGTAGGAAACCTGAGCGAAGAGAGACAGGAGATAAAGCAGACAGACTCTATCAGCAGACAGGAGATAGGTAGACATTATGGGAGCACCTGGATCCAGCTGTGCCTGAAGTCCCCCCCTGGACTTTTCAGTTATGGGGGCCAATTGCTTAAGTCACTCACACCCTGGTTTCAGATACTCATGACCAAAGGCTTGTCTAGAACGCTCCCTTACCTGCTTTCCCGAGGTCCTCTCCCTCCTCATCCTTTATGGGAACACATTCAGACCTCAAGTCTGACCCTCAAGTGTGGCCACCTTGCCCCTTCTCCTCCAGCATGTCAGCCCGTTCCCCTTTCTCCGGTCCTCCGGGTCCCACCACATCCATGTGAAGTAGAATCAGAAGCAATTCTCAACCCGCACACCACATAAAGAAGTGGGGGTTCGGTTTCAAGCACGCTGTGTCCAATTCTCCCATCTGTCTTCCGTGAACATCTGTCTTCCATGCACCTCATAGCTTCTCTCTCATATCTCGCACGCCCTTAACCGCTACTCAGGGGTAACCTGCACCCCAGATGCGGAGAAGGCAATGGCAATCCACTCCAGTACTCGTGCCTGGAAAATCCCATGGACAGAGGAGCCTGATAGGCTGCAGTCCATGGGGTCGCGAAGAGTCAGACATGACTGAGCGACATCACTTTCACTTTTCACTTTCATGCATTGGAGAAGGAAATGGCAACCCACTCCAGTGTTCTTTCCTGGAGAATCCCAGGGACAGAGGAACCTGGTGGGCTGCCATCTATTGGGTCGCACAGAGTCGGACACAACTGACGCGACTTAACAGCAGCAGCAGCAGCCCAGATGCAGCAGGTATTAACATGCATCTGTTGAATGAGGGCTGCAGGGGTCAATGGGGTGGCCCCTGGGTCAAATCTTGGGTTCACCCTTACCAGCTGTGTGACCTTGAGCCTGTCATCAACCTCTGCGGTTTGAAAACCCCCAAATGTGGGCGTCTTGATGAGCTGGGAGTCAGGGCCCTCTGGAGCCTTCATCCCTGTAGCTGACAGCCCCTCCAACCAAGGGGGCAGGTGCCCAGGAGGCGGGTACCTTGGATGTCATGAACTGCAGCAGCTCCCTGCTCAGGGCCACCACCTCCTTGTGGTTGACAGGGGCTTCCTCCTCCTCCTCTTCGTCCTCCAGCCGCCGCCGGGCCTGGTGGGCCAGCTGCCGGTCCAGGGCGTTTTCCCAGTGGGCCCGGAGCTGCAGGGAAGCCGCCAGGAGCCGGACAGCACTCTCAGTGTCTGTGAACTGGAGCTCCAGCCAGCCATCGGCCACCAGGCGGGAGCAGTCACCATTGGTGTCCAGGGACCGGCTGAACAGCAGGAGGGACTGGAAGACAGAGGGGAGGAGACAGGAAGCAGTGGGCAGGCATGCTGGAGCGGCGCCCGCCTGACTGGGCTCCTGCCCACCCCCGATTCACCCACCCCACCCTCGGTCCCCACCCCCACCCGCTCCTGTCCTGTGACCGCGGCCGCCTCCTCGCTGGGCTCGCGGACTCTGCCCCACGCCAGTCCCTGACCCAGCTCTGCTCAGAGCCCTCTGGGGGTGGGGAGGCGGGAGATCTGGTCTCACCTGCCTCCCTGACCCCGCCTCAGCCTCTCTCCCTAACCCTGACGCTGCCCCAGCTGCTCCCTGTTCACACCCTGCACGTGGTGCCCCAGGGCCTTTGCACTTGCTCTTCCCTCTGCCTAGGTCGCTCTTCCCCCAGAGATCCCCACAGCCCTCCCACCTTCAGGCCTTTGCTGACGGCACCGGCACCGTCTCAATGAGGCCCACCCAGATGGCCTGATTCCATACTAGAACCTGTCCCCTCCCCTCCCCACTCCTCCCCATTCCCTTTATCCTGTTCTTCTCGCTTTCTGCTCTGTCATTTAGCGCTGCACTGTGTTTATTGCTACTGCCCACCCTTCCCAGTGAGATGTGAGCTCCAGGGGGGCAGGGACCGGGTCCTGCCTTGTGTGTCTTCCCCAAGCGCTGGCACCGGGCAGGCGCTCAGCCAGGAATGAATGGATGCCAGGAGGAGGAGACAGCAGCCAGCCTGGGGGAAGACGGCTCCTCCAGGCCAGCCCCCACCCCCAGGAACACAGCCATGGCACCTGGCAGTTGGGAGGGAGGCGGGGAGGCTGGGGCGGGGCCCACCTGTAGAGCGGGGATGCGGACACAGTTCACCAGGTACGGCTTGTTGGTCTCCAGGAGGGAGACGAAGGTGACAAGCTGGTGCTTGCTGCTCATCTTGTCCCTGTCGTCTGAGAGGGTCAAAGGGACAGCTCAGCATCCCCTCCCCACCTCACCCCACACACCCATCACTCCCCCCAGGGGCGGTCTGTTCCGCCCCCGCTATTCAAGTGAAGTGTTAGTCACTACAGTTGGGTCTGACTCTGCGACCCCATGGACTGTTGCCCGCCAGGCTCCTCTGTCTGTGGGATTTCCCAGGCAAGAATACTGGAGTGGGAAACCATGCCCTTCTACAGGGGATCTTCCCAACCCAGGGATCAAACTCAGGCCTCTGCCCTGCAGGCAGATTCTTTACCGTCTGAACCACCAAGGAAGCCCCATTTAAACATCCACACAAAGAACATGCATAAGGATAAAATGTCTGTGGCATGTTCTTAAACACTCTGCCAAGCTGAATGTGATTTCAGCTATTCAGGGATATTAAGAATTGTTGCTAATTTTGTTAGGACTGATGGATGACAGCACTGTGGTGATACAAAATAACAGTCCTTATGAATAGGATTTTTATTATTATTACTAACTGGTAAGGTGTCTGGGACCTGCTTTAACATGCTACAGCAAAGACAGGGGGAAAAAATCAAGGGGACAGAAAAAACAAGGAAGGAAAATGCTGACAGCCGCAGCTAGGTAAGGTCACAGACGGTTCATCACAGCCTCTCTACTTAAAAGATGCCTGGAACTTTCCAAATGTTTTCAAAAAGGAGAAAAACGGGATTTTCTGGTGGCTCGGGGGTAGACAATCCACCTGTCAAGGCAGGAGACATGGGTTTGATCTCTGATCCAGGAAGATCCCACCTGTCCGCAGAGCTACTGAGCCCATGCACCGCAGCGACTGAGCCTGTGCTCTAGAGGCTGGGAGCCGCAGCGAGAAGCCTGTGCACTGCAAATGGAGAAAAGCCCGGGCAGCAACAAAGACCCAGCACAGCCAAAAATAAATAAGTAAATAAAACCAGTTTTTAAAAAGGAGAAAAACAACGTGTAGTAGGTCCCCTACATACAAACCTCCAAGTTGCAAACTTTCAGAGATGTAAACATATTATAAATTATTACAGTACTATATGACTGATTGTGTTAGATGGGTCCTAGCTGTGTTAAAACTTACGAACAGACAGGACTTATGAACATGTTCTTGGAACGGAACTTGCTCACATGCAGGGGACTTACTGTAATAGGAAGAGGATAAATTGACTAGGAACTTACACAACTTAAAGATTAGAGGGACTTCCCTGGTGGTCCAGTGGCTAAAGGTCTGCACTCCCAATGCAGGGGGCCTGGGTTCGATCCCTGGTCAGGGAAATGGATCCCACACAGCCCAACTAAGAGTTCGAATGCCTCAACTAAGACCCAGTGCAGTCAAACAAATAAATAAACATTAAGAAAAAAAATGTCGTGTCGATGTATGGCAGAAACTAACACGAAACCGTAAAGCAATTCTCCTTCATAAAGAATAAATAAATTTTTTTTACAAAGAAAAAGATTAGCGAGAAAATTTTAAATTCTATCTTTGGTGTTTAAAATCATAAACTTTATCTTGTGGGGTTGGTATTTGCCATTCTAACGCAGTGTGTTACTTTCTTTACAAACAAGAGAAGGATGAGTTGTGTTTCAGCGCTCAGACAAAGCACACAACACTGAAGGCGTGAAGCCCCCACCCAACTGCAGGGCCTGCACCTGGGGAAGGGCGCCCCCTGCAGACCGGCCTGGCCCGAGTGCAGCCTCAGCAGAGGCCACCTTTTGGCCTGGATTCCACTAGAAGGTAGACTGAATACAACTGCCTGAACACTAGGGCTGGGGGACCACCCACCCTGGGAAGGACCAAGCCCTGAGGTTCACAGAGCTCCCTTGACTGCTCTCCTGGCAGGCGCTGCTCTAATGGTGCAAACCTCAGGCCTTGTGACGGGCTCTGGGCAGCCAGCACCACATGGGGAGGGAGAGGGTCGGTAGAGAGAGGGGTGGACCCCCCAAGGCCACCCAGCCAGGTGTGGCTCTTGGGACCTGCAAGTTTCAGGTCAGCAGCCCCAGGGAAGGCGGAGTGTGGGAGGTATGAGGGGGTAATCCCCAACAGCAAGTGGCACCCCAAGATCACTGCCCCCTCAAACCCCCAACGGAAGGCTTCTCCCCACCCCCGCCTGGGCTCCTGGTACCTCGGCTCCTGTCGCCGCCCCTGGCCGCCTGCTCCTGCGTGTGCAGCACCTCGGGGCTGTTGGCAAAGACGCAGGTGGGGTGCAGCACAACGCCCTGCTTGGTCTGGGTGTGGAAGATCTGGAGGAGTGGAAGGCGGATGCCAGGGCACAGAGGCTCAGACCTGCTCTTCCCGCTGCCAGGTTCCCCCCTTCTCATCTCAACTCAAAACTCCCTCCTCCAGGAAGTCCTCCCTGATTTCCTCCCACGCTGCTCAGGTCCCCCTGTTCCCTCAGCCCCTGGGTCCCCATCCCACTCTGGGTCACTGTCTGGACACGAGTTTCTCCCCTGCCCCCATCATTAGACTGCACCCCACAAGGACAGGGCCAGGGCTGCCTCGGTCACTGCTGTAACCCCAGCACAGAGCAGGAGCTGGGAAGGGATGAGAGATGACAAGACACAGATGGGAAGGAGACACACCTGGTCCGAGTCCTTGCGTCCGCTGTTGAATGGGTCGGGGACGGCGAGCTGCGGGTAGAGGCCCCGGCCGAGCACCAGTTTGAGCAGGGCCATCTGGTCCCGAGTCAGGGCCTGGGCCGAGCTGGCGGCCGCCTGCAGCTGCTCCAGATTGTGCCGGAGCTTAAACTTCACGTCCTGTGGGGAACACAGGGGAAGGTGAGGCCCTCCCCACCGCCCAAGGGGTTGGTACTGGAGTCTGGGGATCCCAGGGGTTCGGCAGACACCTGTCCATGGAAACCCACCTCCTGAGCTGAGGAGTTCCCGCTCTGATAAACGCCATCCCCACTGCCCCAGGCCCCAGACCGCCCCGCGGAGCCCCACCTGGATGTCCACGCTGTCGCTCGCCCCCCGGGAGGCTGAGCCGCCCCGGTCCTCATCGCTGGACCAGCCGTCCTGGTCGTCCTGGACTCGCAGCACTTTGCGCTTGCGCCCCACACCCTCCTCGTGCCGGCGCTTCAGCTGGTAGAGTGCCTGGCGCTCCCGCCGCTGCTGCAGCCGACTATAGCTGTCCCCTGGCTGCGGGGCCTGGGCCCCGGCCAGCAGTCCGTGGTCCTCCAACAGCTCCTGGGGGCAGGCAGATGGAGCCCGAGTGAGGAACACGGTCAGGTGCACTCTGGGCCCAGACGCACGTTCCAGTTGGGGACCTGCAGCTGGCTGGCACGTGACCTCACCCTGAGAGCCACCCCTGTCCTCAAATGACAAACGGGGACCCTCCTGGGACCTCCCAGCTGGAGCTGAAAGGAGCTATATGAGAACCACTCTCTGGGAATTCCCTGGTGGTCCAGTGGTTAGGACTTGGCATGGTCACTGCCAGGGCCCAAGTTCGATCCCTGGTCAGGGAACTAAAGACAACAACTCTTTATATGATGCTGGGCACATGACTGTTCTAGGAAAGAGAACTGTCTTCATCACTGGCCAACAGAACACCCAGGCCGGGGGACAGGAGGGAGGAGACGAGGCTGGGTGATCATTACCATTCAGGGTCCTCCCTGGGGGCTCAGGTCACACGCCCTTTCCACCCAGCTGTCCCCGGGCTCTGGTTACACACCCACCTGCCCCTCCAGACCTGCACCAGCCCCGTGAGGTACCTACACTCAAATGCTTCTCAGAATGTGGTGCTTTGGCCAGTAGCAGCAGCAGCATCTGGGATCATCTGGGAAGTTGTCACAAATACCGGGGCTTCCCTGGTGGCTCAGTGGAAAGAACCTGGCTGCCAACGCAGGAGACTCAGGTTCGATCCCTGGTCCGGGAAGGTCCCACATGCCTTGGAGCAACTCACCCTCTGCACCACAACTACTGAGCCTGCGCTCTAGAGCCTGGGAGCCACAGTTACTGAGCCCACACACCCTGGAGCCCTCTCTGCAGCAAGAGGAGCCACTGCAACGAGAAGTCTGCGAACCGCAACTAGAAAGCAGCCCCCACTTGCTGCAACTAGAGAAAAGCCCCCGCAGCAACGAAGACCCTGCACAGCCAAAAATAAGTAAATAAATAAGATTACTTAAAAAAGAAATGCCAAGACCTGCACCCCACCCAGAACGACTGAATCAGAATCTCTGTGGGGGATGGCAGGGTGCAGAATCTAGAAATCATGGACCCTCCCCATGAATCCAATGCCCCTGAGAGACCTCCTGCCCATGCCTCCAGAAACAGCGTCCCAGGGGCCCTACTGGATTGACCCTCTGTTTCCCACTGAGCCCCAACCAATGAGAAGAGGCAGGATATCTGATGGGACACAGAGCGTGAGAGAAGGAAAAGCGCCCCCGCTTTTCTCAGCGTCTGGGGCCCAGCAAAGGTGGAACCACCGCTCTTGAGAAAGTCAGAGACGCTGAGAGATGATGTCAAGTACGAAGGAGATGTCTGAATGTGGGGACCCATTAACGCACGGGAGGCCTTGGCGGTGACCGCACACTCCGAGGTCTGCAGCCAAGGGGAATGGCTACATCAGAGGCTGTTTTATTTTCATTCCGTGGCATGCCCACAACAGGGGGCTGGAATTCCCTAGCACCAGAGCTTTTTTGTGTTTGAAAGGAAAGATGCCCGTGGAATATTAATGACACAAAAAACCTGCAGAACCACATCTTAATAATAACAATAAAAACTGCAGGGCTTCCCTGGTGGTCCAGCGGTTACAAATCCACCATGCGATGCAGGGGTCATCAGTTCGATCCCATGTCCGGGAAGATCCCACATGCTGCAGAGTAAGTCCAGTGCCACAGCTCCTGAAAGCCACCCACCCTAGAGCCTGTGCTCCACAAGTGAAGCCACAGCAGTGAGAAGCCCGAGCCCCGCAACCAGAGAGTAACCCCGCTCGCAGCAGCTAGAGAAAGCCTGCACTCAGCAATGAGGACCTCGCACAGCCCAAACAAATGAACAAAGCAGATATAAAAAAACTGCAACTTAGTAACTCATTCAGTCCTCACAGGAATGCTGGAGGCAGGGCTATTTTTTGGCTTCCCCATTTTCTGAAGGAGAAGCTGAGGCCCCGGGAGGCCCAGTGGCTTGCCCGTGGTTGAACTGCTAGCAAGTGGCAGAGCTCAGATTCAGTGCTGAGGTGTCCCGCTCCTGATGGTGCCTCCAACCAACACTACTGAAGCCCACCCACCCTAGAGCCTGTGCTCCACACCTCCCAGCATGGCCTGCGTGGCCACCTCGGCACCCCAGCTCAAGAACTAGGCTCTTTGTGAGGATGTGACTTGTGACGGCAGACCTTGTCCACCCCTCCAGGAAGCCCTCATGGATTTTCACCCCTTTGCCCTGGCCCCACCCCACACCTAGCCATGTGATGGTAGGGGAGGTGGGTGTGGGGAGGGGCTCTGACGATGCTGTCAGAGAAGAGGAGATGTCACGCTGTGAAGGGTGTTCACGCATACTCTCCCTCTACCTCCTCCCACTCTCGTGCCCCAAGTGGGAGGGTGCCTTCCCCATGGGGGCTGGCCCCCACCCCTCCTCCCAGGCCTCACCTTGAACTGGCGCCGCATGTTGGCCATCTCATACAGCCGGTGCTCTTCGATGCCCCGGTGGCGGCACCACTTGCGTGAGTTTCTGCCCTGTTCAGATTTCACCTGAGTGGAGGTACAGACCCCAGGAGGTCAGGGCCTGGCCAGCTGGGGGAAGGGGTGGGGGTGCTGACCCACCACCTAGACGAGTCCCAATACCAGCCACTAGGAAGATGTGGGGCTGGCGGGAGACCTGTCGGCCCTCCCTCAGAGACACCTGCTCTCCTTCTTCCAGGTCTCAGCCCCAATGCCTCCTCTTACAGGAAGTCCTCCCAGACTACACAGGGTCAGACAGCCCTCTGGGGCTCTCTGAGCCCCCTGGACTCCCCACTGCACTCTATTCTGAGTTGTCACTGTCCAGGGATGGTCTGCCTCCCTGCACTGGACTGGGAGTCGCAGGAGGGCAGGGCCAGGTAAGTTTAGTCACCACCGGGTCCCTAGCACAGCTCAGGACAGGACCAGGCCTGGTCAGGGAACATGTGTTCAAAACACAGACATCCCCTAAGGCATCTGAAAAGCCAGACAGCGCTGGCTTTAGTCAGTGCTCAGAGACCCCAGGCTCCCCTCAGCATGTGCTCGTCCCATGAAAAGTGGATTCGGGGTTCTCCCCAGACAGGCCCGGTCTGCGGTGGCCTCAGGGGTCCTCCCTGGGGTGCAGGTGGGGTGCAAGGCCCTGACTTCCTGAGAACGACAGCCAGGCGGCTGGGGCGGGGGCAGGGTGCTGCCAAGCTCACCTGCACCCAGGTGTTGAAAACGTTGAAGAGCGTGAAGGGGTCGCCCTGGTCACTTTCCAGGGGACGCCGCGCAGCTGCGCACTCGGGATTGCTCTGGGCGCTGCGGGTGAAGGGCGTCTGGACGCTGAGGGCGGCGGCGATGGTGAGCACGGGCTCGGCCAGGTGGAACATGGAGCCCAGGATCAGCATCTTTCCTGGGGGTGGACCCGCGCTGAGCCTCCTGGGTGCCCGACGGCATTCCCCACTCCTCAGGGACCCCTGACCCACCCTCCACCTCACCCCCAGAGGGCCTCGGGAGGCAGGGGGACAGAATCACACCCAGAATCAGCTCCCAGCGTGATGAAAGACTGTTTCTACCTGCCCAGAGGTCAGTGACCTGACTCATCCTTACTGTTCCCCTGCCCACCTTTCCAGAAAGTTCCTGTTACACAGCTAGCCTCGTCAGGTAAAGATGGGCAGAAAAATGAGGCTGTCCCAGAACTCTTAGCTCTGTCACCTCGGGCAAGTTCCTCCACCTCTCTGTGCCTCTGTTTCTCCATCTGTGAAATGGGCTAACAGCAGCGTCGATGTGCTGTGAGCATGAACTGTTTCACCTGTGAAGCACTGGGCATTTACTGGCATGGAAGAAGACCGCTGATGAGCCACCTGGGCCCAGAACCGCCCAGCACCAAGTCATCTGTGCCTCCCGCCCCGCAGGGCCTGGGGACCAACGGTGCCAGTCTGGCTGGGGTGTGCCTCCCTAGTGAGCTAGTCATGTGCTTTCTCTGAGCCTCGTTTTCCTCATCTGTACAACAGGGACACCTTGAGGCCCTACCCTCACCAGATGGAGATGAAATAAGGGCCACAGAGTCTTCCACACTGACATACAGCTGAGGCCCACAGAACATTCTCTTTCTTCTCAGATCTGATTCTCTCTGCACTAGCTCTGTCCTCTTCTAACACAAACAGAAATAACCACTTCCATAGCTGTGGGTAGTCCTCAGGGTGGGCGGTACCCAGCCTGCCACCCATACTGCTGCTCCACCGTGTCACAGTGATGAGAACTTCAACGCTGACAAGGGCAGCAAGCTCCCTTGAGCACCACGCTTGGGAAATGATGCCCCAGGTGGCAGAGCTCAGCTGGGACTATTCTCTGGGCTGTGGATAGTTAATTGGTAGATACAGAATATCCTGAGTCAGGAGAATTGGGCAAGATGAAGACGAATATGCCTCGGTTAGCAAGCTCCTTGGGAGGGGCTGGGATGACTCAGGGATGAGTAAGAGGAAGAGGCTGGCAGTTTTGACATCCTTATAACCACAGGAAAGCGGGTACTGCCATATGAAACAGGGTGAAACTCGGGCTGGGCTGGGCACAGGAAAGCAGCATCTGTTTTGTTTATTGCTGTAACCCTGGTGCTAAACAGTGTATGGCACAGAGGACTTGTAAATGAATGGACAGGGCCCAGAGACAGAACACCCTTGCCTCCAGGTCACTCAGAGAGTGAGCATCGTCCCACACCCATTTTCAGGACCCTCCGTGATCACCCCCGAGGGGGCGGTGGTCCTCACCAATCACGATGTCCACTGGCAGCTGCGCCAGCAGGGACCCGATGAGGGTGAGGGCCTCTGAGCTGTCCAGCGCCCCCTGGTCCTGGAGGTAGAGGATGGCCGTCTCCAAGCTGGTTGGTGGTGGGGGCTCGATGAATGGGAAGGTTCGGGGGTCCCCCACACTCATGCTCTTCATCTAGAATGACAGTCAAACCCCCTCAGGAATGGGGAACACAGGAGCCACTGGGGGACTCAGGGATCACAAACCTTGACACTTTAAAATGCCCAGAGGGAGGGGATATACGTATACCTATGGTTGATTCATGTTGGCATATGGCAGAAACCAGCACAATATTGTGAAGCAATTATCCTCCAATTAAAAATAAATAAATTTTAAAAATACATCCAATGTCAAGGCTCACTGTACAGATGTGGACAAGGCGGGCCCTTATCTGTCTGTCCACCAAGCAGTTCCCTCCCAGACCCTGACCACAGAGCAAGCACGCGATCTAAGCTGGACCACTGGAGGTTCCTCAGCCCCTGGTCACAGCAACTGACAAAGGGATAAGCACGTGACCTGAGCTGGGCCAATCAGAATCCTTCCTTGGGACTTTGCAACCTGGAGCTGAGAGAGAGAGACGCTCAGGCACCCACTCTGGTTCTGAGGGGCCAGGGTGGACGCCCAGAGCAGCTGAGGTTATTTTTTCCACTGCCTGGATATCAGCCAATCCACAGCAGATGGAGAAACCCTTTATTTCTTCTAAGCCCAAACTCCCCCAACATGGACTCACTAATCCATAAAATCCCCTTTTCTGAATACAACAGCTTGAGTCAGGTGTCTTTCGCTTTCGACAAGAGCATCCTGGTTAGTTCAGTGGCACAGAGGGGCAGCGGCTCGTGGGGAGGAAGAGGTGAAGTGTGTGCCCATCACCGGACCTGGCCTGGCTCAGGGGAAACAGCACCCCTCTGGTGAGGGGATGAAGGTAAGGCTGGCGTGGTGGCTCACATGACTCTGAGAGAATAAGGACAAAGCTCAGAGAGCCTGGGGCTCAGCCAAAGTCTGGGAGAGGTGACCTCTCCCCTGGCCCTGATCTGGAAGTCACCAGAAGCTCTAAGCCATCCAGCCCTCAACCAATCCCGCCATCCTCCCTGGTTACGGAGCCCTGGTGCTGTCTGGCAGACCACTAACACTTGTTAAAAGACCTTTAAATTAGGAGTTCTGGGTGGGGGGATAAAGCACAGATGATTTTGACATTTTAGGCACTCCAGTGATTCCAACATGTAACTGGGACTGTGAATCATTGCTCTGATCCAGTCAGACAATGCCCTCCCTTTCTCCTAAACAATTACAGGTCATAGAGTAGACACGTGACCCAATTCCACCAACAAGGCAGGATGGGAGACAGGCCAGGGTGTCTAGAAAAGTTCCCGTAGCCTTAAAAAAACAAGACCCACAGGGGCCTCCCTGGTGGCTCAGTGGTGAAGAATCCACCTGCCAGTGCAGGAGACACTGGCTCGATCCCTGGTCCGGGAAGATCCCACCCACCCCAGAGCAACTAAGCCACGACGACTAAGCCTGCGCTCTACAGCCCGGGAGCCACAACTACTGATGCCGAGAGCCCTACAGCCCTTGCTCTGCAACAAGAGAAGCCACTGCAAGAAGCCCCAGCGTCACAACGAGAGAAAAGCCCGTGCCGCAACAAAGACCCAGCGCAGCCAAAAATAAAAATAAAATTACTTTTAAAAAATGAGACCCACAAAGAAGGGCAGGTCATTGCTTCTGCTGCCAAACAGGTAAAGGAGGAGGAGGTGCTGCCTGTGGCTACCAAAGTGAAGGGGCATTCATGAGGCAGTCTCTGAAGCCTGAGAGCCTCGGATGAACCCAGGCTCTGCCCCTTGCCAGCAGAGCCACATGGATCAAGGTATTTTACCTCTCTGTGCATCCTTTTTCTCATCCATAAATTGGAAGAAGCTTATTTACTACACAAAGGTTGTGTGAGGATCCAAACAGTTATATATATACCTTAGAACAGAGCCCAGCACACGAGAAATACTAGGTAAAATTATTTTCTATCTTCGTCATCATCATCATCACTGTTATTAGGAGAACTGCGGCTAAGCTGAGGTTGGAAAGCTGGAAAAAACCCTGGCGGTCCAGTGGTTAAGACTCTTGAGCTTCCACCGTAGGGGCTGTGCTGTGCTTAGTCACTCAGTCATGTCCAACTCTTTGTGACCCCATGGACTGTAGCTCGCCAGGCTCCTCTGTCCATGGGATTCTCCAGGCAAGAATACTGGAGTGGATTGCCATTTCCTTCTCCGGGGATCTTCCTGATCCAGGGATCGAACCCAGGTCTCCTGCATTGCAGGCAGATTCTTTACTGTCTCAGCCACCAGGGAAGCCCAAAAATACTGGAGTGAGTATTCCTTCTCCAGGGGATCTTCCTGGCCCAGGAACTGAACCAGGGTCTCCTGCATTGCAGGTGGATTCTTTACCAGCTAAGCCACCAGGGAAGCCTCCACTGCAGAGGGTACAAGTCCAACTCCCTGGTCGAGGAGCTAAGATTCCACATGCCACGAGGCACAGCCCAAAAATAAAAATTACAAATAAATACATAAATTAAAAAAAAAAACCTGGTCCTGTATGACATCACCAATCTATTTAAACAACCAAGGCTGTAACCTCCTTATCTCAAGGCTTCTCATCATGTGAAATTTTGATCAAGCCAATATTTTTCCAAACAGCAGGTTATATGAGTCAGGAACTCCAAGAAGTGGGTCAGAACTGGCACTTTTTCCAAAGGAAATCAAACAAATACAGACTATCAGTGTGTATCACCCTTAGGAGGGGGGCTGGTTCAAGTCACTCCCCTGTCTGGGCACGTGTGAGTCCGTGGCACGTGCCACCCACTTGCCTTCTCTGCTTCTTCCTGAGCACGGGACTACACTTCCCAGCCTCCCCAGCAGTGAGACATGGCCGTGAGCTCTCACCTGGGTGAGTGGAAGGGAGGCACATCACTTATGGGCCCACCTTCGCCCTCCCAAACCCAAGTCCCACACTCTTTCCCCCTCACAGGCTGACACAAATGATGAAGGCCCTGGGGAGATGATGGAGCCACGAGAGGGAAAAGGCCTGGGTTTCTGAATAAGGGTTTCCCCAGTGGCTCAGCTGTAGAGAATCCACCTGCCAATGTAGGAGACGCGCGTTCAATCCCTGGGTCAGGAAGATCCCCCGGAAAAGGAAATGGGAACCCTCTCCAGTATTGTTGCCTCAGAAATCCCATGGACAGAGGAGCCTGGCAGGTTACAGTCCATAGAGTAGCAAGAGTCAGACACGACTTAGTGACTAAACAACACCTTTGAATAAAGGAAACTGCCTACCAATCCAAGGACTAACATTCTGCTGTGTTGGCTGTTATGTGAGTGGGTCTATTCATCACAGCAGCCTAATCTAAGCAAAACTAGCTACTGAGATACAAGCCATGACATAAAGCACATGGAGAAACCCCAGTTTTAAAAGCCACTTCCTAAAAAAAAGTAAAAAGCCACTTCCTGATGGGTCTTCTGTTTCAGCTGAAAACATTCTGCTTGAGTCACAAGGTTCTTCTTCCCATGGCCCTGTGGACTGGGGGGAACAGTTCCCACCCCAATATGGGATCTGACATTTGGAAGGAATGAGTTCTCCTCTGTGGCCTGGCCCAGCCTCCCCTTCCTGACCCTGAAACCCTGTCTAAATATCTCCTGGATTCCTCTCTAGCGCCAGCACTCAGGATTCAGTTTCCTCTCTGACCCTGCCTTACCTGAAGCACCAATGCATCCAGGGCGACCCTCCGAATCTCCGGGACAGGGTAGGGGGCGAAGGCATCGTAGTCCGATTCAGCATAGAGGCGGAAGCAGACGCCGGGGCCCGTGCGGCCCGCCCGGCCCTTACGCTGCTCGGCACTGGCCTGACTGATCCAGAACTCCTGCAGCCGCTGCAGTTTGGCCTGTGGGTCGTGGCTCATCTCCTTCACCTTCCCTGGGCAGGCAGGAGGGGAGCGGGAAGGGAAGGTGTGAGCAGGACCCATGTGGGCCCTCCACGCGCCTGGCCTGCGACCCAGCCTTTCACGCACTGACGCCTCGCTAGGACTCTGTTCCAGGAACGCTATCCCGGAGCTCAGTGTGGGCCCCACACTGGCATTCTGTCAATGTATTCTTCAGTTTCTCCACTCTTGCATCTTTTCATTTACTTCTTCAAGCCTTTCTGTATTCAGAGATTCAGTCATTCCACAAATTTTATTAACACCTACTAGGTGCCAGGCTTCCCTGGTGACTCAGATGGCAAAGAATCCACCTGCAATGCAGGAGACCTGGGTTTGATCCCTGGGTGGGGAAGATCCCCTGGAGGAGGGCATGGCAACCCACTCCAGTATTCTTGCCTAGAGAATCCCCATGGACAGAGGAGCCTGGCGGGCTACAGTCCATGGGGTTGCAAAGAGTTGGACACGACTGAGCAGCTAAGCACACACACAGGTAAAGGCACTGTACTATAAACTAGGGACACAGCTGTGAACAAAACAAAGTCCCTCCATTCACGGGCCGAATAGAGCATCAGATTCCATCAATTCAAGACCACGATTGTTTCACACTTGTCTCTGAAAATGGAATGCCCCTTAAAATCAGTGACATCTCACTGATTAACAGACAGCATCTTCTAACAGTACATAAAATTATGTGTGTGTGAGTTGCTCACTCAAGCCCAATACTTTGCAACCCCATGGACTGCAGCCCACCAGGGTCCTCTGTCCATGGGATTTTCAAGGCAAGGATACTAGAGTGGTTTGCCATTTCCTTATCTTTTCTCATTGATGGCACCAGATTCAATACAGTAAGGTAACTGCTAACACTTACTGAGCATTCATTCACCCTGTGCCAGGTACTGGCCTCAGCCCCCAAGTGTATTAACTCTTCCAATCCTCACAACCTGAAGGAGGCGCCATTATTACTTTATTATTTATTGTGAGCAAAATGACCTACTGCGAGTGCCAGACCTTGGTCACAAGCCAGCAAGGTCCTGGCCAGGCTGGTTCCAGTGTCTCCTCACCACTAAGCTATGCTGACTTTTCAGAAAAGAGTCTAGCTTGGATATAAATACAATGCCTCATACTATGAAGCAAAATAAAGCCTCATGAGGGAGGTGACAGTGACAGGAGATCACTCAGATAGCGTGGACAAGGTGGGCGTCTCTGCTGGGGAGACATCTGCGCAGGCCCTGAAATGAGGTGATGGAGTGAGCCATGCAGATATCTGGGGGAGACAACAGCAAGTGCAAAGGCCCTGAGGCAGGGGCAAGCCTGGACGGCCTGAACGAGGCTAAGATGCTGCCCCTGCTCCACAGCCCTAAACACTACCACCTCCCTGCCTCTGTGCGGAGCTCCCTCACTCCATCTGCACCTCTCCAACCCCACATGTCGCCAGGTCCTGGGGGAAGCCGGGGGCACCCTTACCAGAATCCACCACGAAGCGGATCCCGTCAATGGTGACTGAAGTCTCAGCGATGTTGGTGGAGAGGATGCATTTCCGGACTCCCGGGGGGGCCACGTCAAATACCTGGGTAACGGTGAAGCGGTGGCCTTGGCGCCTTCTCTGTCTTACCCCACCCAGGCTCTTTGCACAACAAACACGGCACTTACTGGCCCTGTGTCCAGTGGCCTCCTGAATGCCTCCTGGATATCCCATGGGACCTCACAGTCATGCGTCTCAAACAGACTACGCACCTTCTACCAAACTCTTTCCTCCTTGGGCCCCCATCTCCTCATCTACTGCATCACTGGGGCCAGAACCTGGGCCATCTTGGGTGTTCATCTCTCCTCCCCCATCCAGCCACAGCCGATCCCCTTGAAAATCTCACGAATTCATTCCCTCCTCCCCAAACCCAGAGGCCCTGCCCTGGCCCATGCCTATCCCTTCCCACCCAGATCCCGCTCCAGCTTCCCCCCTGGCCTCTGGTCTCACCCCGCCCATCCAGCCTTCACATGCAACAGAGGGATCTGCTGAAGCACAAAGAGAACTGCCTGCCACCTTGCTCAGAACCCTCCCAAGACCCCCCGTGCCCTCAGGACAAAGTCCAGGCCTACAGTGGGTCTTCCAGGCCCCTGGTGGTCTACCCTGTCCACCTCCCCAGTCCCATCCCTCCTGACTCCCCTCCTCACAATCTGGACCCAGCCACTCTGCATATAGTTTCCCAGCTACCCTGTCTTTCTCTCACCCCAGGCCCTTTGCACAAGCCCGTCTCATGGACCCAAGAGACAGTCAGGCACAGTGGTTAAGAGTGGCAGTCAGCAACTACAGCCTGTGAGCCAAATCCACCTGTGACCTGCTCTTGTGAATCAGGTTTAATGGAACACAGCCTTACCCGGCTGAGTCTACAGCCACTTTCTAGCTGTAACAGCAGGGTAGTTGCAACAAAGACCCATAAAACCTAAAGATTTCGCCCTCTTCACAGGAAGTCCGCCAACAGCTGGTTAAGAGCATGGGCTCTGATACCGAATTACCAAGTTCTACAGCCTGGCTCTGCCAGTCAAGTGACTCTGCCTGAGTGCCTACACCTCAGTTTCTGTAGCTGTCGAATGGGGACCACAGGAGTTGGCAGACAGGGTGGCTCAGACACTGCCCAGCACAAAACAAGTGCTCCGCACACTTCAGCTGGAACATGCGTTTCCCTGCCTCCCGTCCCAGAATGGGGCTTTCTCAGGTCTCCATTTGCAAAGTCCCTTCCCCCAGGAAGCCTTTCCTCAATCCACCAAGACTCTGCTCTCAGAGTATCCAAGGCTTTCCTCTACTGCTTGCAGAATTGTTGATTACATGCCCATCCGGCCCCCAGCAGACCAGCAGCTTGAGGGGAAGCCCCTGCTGCGTCCCAAAGGGGCCCCTGGTGCAAGAGAATCAGCAGGAGGTGCTCAAACGTTGTTTCTTCCTTTTCTTTCTTCTTCTTCTCTCTTTTTTTTTAAATTTTCTGGCTGTGTTTTGGTTTTGTTTTTTAATTTTTTGGCCGCACCCCACAGCATGTGGGCTCTTAGTTCCCCAACCCGGGGTGGAACCTGTCTCCCCTGAAGCGGAAGCGTGGAGCATTAACCACAGGACCTGACCACTAGAGAGGGCCCTCAAAGGTTGTTTCTTTAATCACTAAACAACCACATGTGACCTGAAGGGACTCTCCTGGAGGTGATTATGGCAGTCAGCCTCCAGATGGCCGGGGCAGTCTCAGCTCGTGGGGTTCACAGCCTCACCCAGTACTGTTCCTCTGAACAGGGCAGAGGTGATGGTTTGTGATTTCCACAGCTACGTCATAAAAGATGCTGTGGCTTCTACTTTGGTCTCTTAGGAAGAGCTGACCACCACATTGTGAGACCTCTCAAGTAGCCCCCTAGAAGGGCCTGCAACCAACAGCCAGCCATATGAATGAGTGCTCCCTCTCAGAAGAGAATCCTCCAGCCCAAGTCAAGCCTTCAGATGACAGCAGCCCCAGGTGACACCTGACCACAGCCTCCTGAGAGACCCTGAGCCAGAACCATCCAGCTAAGCGCCTCCTAGATTCCTGATGGCAGAGACCACGTGAGACAACGAATCTAACACTGAATGTGCTACTAGGTTCCGGGCTAATTTGTTAGACCGACAGTGACCCAAAGGCCTGGCCCCAGCACCCTTGCATCTCAAGCAGGCAGTCTCTTCACCTTTCCCCACACCTGACTCCCAGATTCCCACGTCCAGGCCTTTGCTCACGCTAGTTCCCCCAACCTGGACTGCCTTCCTTCCTCTTCTCTTACTCAAAATTCTCTTGTCTGCCAAAGCTCAGCTCCGGTGCCCCTCACCTCATCAGGAAGCGTGCCCTGACGCATCCTCCCCCAGATAAAAGATGTGAGCGGGCCCTCTCTGCAGCCCATAGCCCAGGGTCGTGGGGTTGCCTCAGTCCTGTATCAGCCGCCCCAGCACCCCTCCTCTGGCTGCGCAGCTAGACGCCCCCCTGCCCCCTCCGCCTGGCTACACTCCACACCTTGTCCTGGTCGGCCACAGAGAGGGCGCTATGCAGCGGCAGCACCACCCAGCGCTGGCTGTGGCTGGCGTAGGTCTGGGCGGCCTGGAGCACGGCGCTGATCTCCGCCATGCCGCTGAGGAACACGAGGAGGTCGCCGCGCTCCTCAGGCGGGTACTTATTGTCAATGGCCTCCAGCACCCTGAGGAAGGGCCTGGGGTCCAGCTTCTCTGACTTGGACGTGGTCGGCTCGGCCTCTTGCGGCTGGTACACGACCTGCGAGGAGACGGCAGGAGCAGACCTGGTCACTCCAGCTCCGACATCGGGGCGCGGAGGCCACAGGCTGATGGAGAGGACGCGGACCAGCCAGGCAGCTGACAGAGAACAAACTGTCCCAAATAGGACGGCTTGAAGAGGATGTCATAGAAGGACCAAGTATCAAGGTAACTGGGAGGTTTCTGGGATGCTGGTAATGTTTCGTGCCTTTTAATCTAGATACTGGCTCCATTCAAGTATTTTTTAAATTTTTTTTCTTGTGATAAAAACTAAAAAATTTTTTTATTTATTTCACCGTGCCAGATCTTAGTTGTGGCATGTGGGATCTAGTTCCCTGACCAGAGATCGAATACGGCTCCCCAGCATTGGGAGCTTGGAGTCTTAGCCACTGGACTGCCAGAGAAATCCCTGTTGAGATATTTAATTTGTGAAAATTAATTGAGCTATACACTTGTCATACACGAAAATCTTTTGTAGTTGGAGTATAACTCCAACAATGACAAAATTTTAAGGGGTGGAGTCAAGATTAAAACCCTCAAAATCACTTCTCTGAAAGCACCCTTGTTGTTTTTAATGACTACTTAGAAGACAGATTGATGGGCACTGACATCCAGAAACCACAAGGAACGTTGCATTTCCTGCCACTAGGAGCCTCGGAGCTGTTATCGAGCCTTGGCCCCAAAGAACAGGAGGAAGGAGCGGTTATCAAAGCCATAGGGAGAGGACTGCGCAGAGGGGCGTCTTGGAAGGAGCCGTGAGGCTCAGCCCACTGCAGACCTCGAGGGAGGGGGTGGCCTCTCCTTTCCCACTGGCCAAGGAGAAGCCGGGCAGAGCGGGGTCCGTTAGTGCCTTCCGGGGCAGACAGGAAGGTAGGGAAGGGCACAGCAGATCTGAAAGGACAAACAGAAGCTACCCGGCCCAGTGCCACGTCTATCTGTGAGCAGGATTTAAGTCCTGGCCCTGCCACTTCTGAGGGATGCTGATAAACACCCTGAAGGGCACAACCAAGAATTATCCAGCCCAAAATATCAACCGTGCTGAGTCTGAGAAACCCTGCCCCGTGAGACAGTAAAGCAATGAGAGAGGAGCAGCCTGGGTCCCTGAATGACCACGTGCAACAGAACTGCCCATCAACCTGGACCAGCCTGCACCAGTTGGTTCTATTCTGTTAGATAAGAAAAATTTCTGTGTTACTTAAGCCTTTACATTTTGGGCCCTCCTCTAACAAGCACTTAGCACTCTCCCCAGGACACTGCAAATGCCCAGAAAATAGCAGCTTTAAAAAAAGAGAGAGAGAGGACTTCCCTGGTGGCACAGTAGATAAGAATCTGCCTGCCGATGCAGGCCACATGGGTTCAGTCCCTGGTCCGGGATGATCCCATGTGCCACGGAGCCACTTAAGTCCACGCGCCGCAGCTACTGAGTCCAAGCTGTAGAGTTTGTGCTCCACAACAATAGAAGCCACCGCAATGAGAAGCTCATGCAATGCTGCGACAGTGCAGCAACCAAAAAATAAATACAGAAAAACTTCAAAAAGAGAGAGAGAAGGTCATTGATCGAAGAGATGGGAAACAGAGGAGGAGAGAAGGGTGGCCAGGGACCAGGTGGGGAGTCTGGGGATTGGGGGGTGGGGTGGGGGGCGGCGGGAGGCGTGGGCGGCACTGACCGTGATAGGGAAAAGCCGCCCTGGCACCTGCACCACGGGGGCGTTGCCGAAGTAGCTGGAGAAGAGCGAGATGTTGATGGTGGCCGACATGAGGACGACCTTGAGGTCAGGCCGCTGGGGCAGCAGGCGCCGGAGGACCCCCAGAAGGAAGTCGTTGTGGAGGTGCCGCTCGTGCACCTCGTCCACGATCAGCACCTGGTACTGGGGCAGGCTGGGCTCCCGCTGGATCTGCCGGAGGAGCAGCCCCACCGTCAGGAAGACAATCTTCGTGGCCGCCGAGCGCGTGCTCTCGAAACGGATCTGGTAGCCGACCTAAGGGTGGGGGGTGGGAGGGGGTGGTCAGAGAGGACCCTGGGCCTGTCCCATAGCCCCTGACCCTCCCCATATCGAAAACCTGAGCAAGTGAACCACATTAGAGCCTGGAGACCAACAGGCTTGGGTTCGATTGTCACCTCGGCCACTTAGTGCTGCCGACTTTGGGCAATTCCATCCCGGAGACACGTATTTTTTCCTTCAAGATGCCCTGAGAATTACATGTGCTAATACACATAAAGTCCTTGGCACGGAGCCCGATATATGATACTAATTAATTATAATAGTAACTATTAACCTTTTTCTTGAGTACCTTCTGTATACCAGGAACTACTTTAAATCTTTTTGTATATCAACTCATTTCATCCTTACAACCACGACACAGTGTAAGCACTATTATTATCCTCATCTCACAGATGGAGAAACTGAAGCCAGTCATCCAAAGGAAACGGGTTAAAAAATGTTATTGAGAGGAAACATATCTTAACCCCTACCTCACATCGTACACACATCAATTTCAGGTGTGTTTCTCTAGTCAGGGCACTCAGGCTTAGTTGCCCCATAGCATGTCGGATCTTAGTTCCCTGACCAGGGATAGAACCCAAGTCCCCTGCATTGGAAGGTGGATTCTGGACCACTGGACTGCCAGGGAAGTCTCAATAACAATTTTTAAGTGGTCGAGCTAGAATTAGAACCCTGAGTGACTTCACTTTCACTTTTCACTTTCACACATTGGAGAAGGAACGGGGGAGCCTGGTGGGCTTCCGTCTATGGGGTCACACAGAGTCGGACACGACTGAAGTGACTTAGCAGCAGCAGCAGCAGCAGCAGACATCATTAGTAAGAAGCATCCTCATTCTTTTTTTTCTGACTGCCTAGAGAAAGACTGGAGAAGGTAATGGCAAGCCACTCCAGTACTCTTGCCTAGAAAATCCCATGGATGGAGGAGCCTGGTAGGCTGCAATCCATGGGGTCGCTAAGGCTCAGACACGACTGAGAGACTTCACTTTCACACCTTGGAGAAGGAAATGGCAGCCTGCTCCGGTGTTCTTGCCTGGAGAATCCCAGGGACGGGGGAGCTTGGTGGGCTTCCGTCTATGGGGTCACACAGAGTCAGACACGACTGAAGTGACTTAGCAGCAGCGGAGAAAGACTGATAAACATTTAGGCATTTCCAATATTTTTTTTATAGTACTAAACTGGCTATTTGTTAGCGCCTTTGTCATTTGGACCATATCCAGGCCAATCTATAAAGAAATTTCTAGAAGAACCATTTCTAGGTAAAAGGGTAGTGTTCTTGTAACTTGATTGATATTAACTTATCCCACAAGGTTAGGCGAGAAAACCTGGAAGCCTGTTCTGCCCCACTTACCTGTGAGCCATACTGACTGAGGCTCTCGAAGCCAACGCGCTTGGCCAGCGAGATGCAGGCAATTCGCCGGGGCTGGGTGCAGGCCACGTGACTGAAGCCGGCAGCCAGCAGGTACTGGGGCACCTGAGTGGACTTGCCGCAGCCCGTGTCACCCGCCACCACCACCACCTGGTGCTCCTTCAGCGTCTGCAGGATGCGGTGCCCGTATTGGGCAATGGGCAGTGCCGCCCGCTCCTGCTGCAGTTTGGCCAGTCGCCCAAACGCCTGCTTCTGGCAGAAGTCCAGGTAGTGCAACAGGGCTCGGCGGAATTCAGACACTCTCTCCAGGGGCAGGCGCCCACCCGGCCCCCGAGAGTCCCGAGCGTCCGGGCTGAGGACGGAGAGGTTGATGCGGTAGCGAGGGTCGTAAGTGCGAGGCAGGTCAGCCAGTGCTGGGTGGCTGTGCTTGGGCTGCCTGGCATCTTTCTCCTCCTTCCTGGTGGTCTTGAGATTCTGGAACCTCTGCAAGCGTTCAAAGAACGTCCAAAACTTCTGACACTCCTCGGAACCGTGCCGGACATAATCCTCATCGCCGAAGAAGGCATCCTCAAAGAGGCGCCGTGTCTCGGGACAATTCCAGTCCCATTTCTCCGGGGCCTCTTCAGGACTGGGAACCCGGGGTCGGTCCCGGGAACCCCTGCCCTCCCTTGTTCTGGGAGGTGGCATGCCGTGGCAAATCCCAGGGCTGTCACAAAACTGGCCTCAGTTCTGAGCCCCTGGACCAAATATTCTCAGCCATTCCCCACTTCCTGCACATGAGAGGCCAGTGCCTGCAAGAAGGGAGCACTTTCTTCTCCAAGAGCTAATCTCCCCTTCAGTGGCGCTACAGGATCGACACAGGTGTTGGCAGAGTAAATGGCCTGCGGCCTGGGTCAAGCTGGTGATGCACAGGGCACCTCACGACTCCTGTGGTGACCTCTGGGATGGACACAAGTTCATCCTGGGACTGCAGGCCCTGGATGTTTGCAGGAAAAAAGCAGAAGACAGTCATTTATAAGAAACATTTACTGACAGCCTGCTGTTTTGCAAGCACTGGACTAGGGGAAGGGACAGCAATGGGTAAGGCCACACTCAGTGCCCACAGGGGGTCCTGCCACCAGACTCTTGACAATCCCAAGATGGGGGCAGCAAGAAAGGAAGCCCGGGGGCTGCAGGAGCCTTCCTGGACCATGCTTGGGAATTAGGGAAGGATCCCCAAGAAGGGGATTTTGGACCTGAAGGAATGTGGATCACATGGCCAGTCAACAGCAGAAGTTGGTCATGAGACAAAATAACATGAGAGGTGTGGCCTACTGAGTTTCAGGGTCCCCGGAAACCCTCTGAAATTCAGCGCATGATTTTGCAAGTGTTGCATGGTTTGTTTTAGCCTGCCTGGCACTTCCCGCTTTTTTTTTTTTTTTTTCCTGAAAAACAAATGCACTTTCCTTGGGAGAGTAGCCCTTCGTGGAATCTACATGGTTTCCACTGCCTATAAGTCCGAGAACTTCTATTGGTTGGGCAAGTGACAAAGGCCTAGCCAATCACGGTACCCTACTCCCCCTTTAACCAGTGACTGGTCTGAGGAGTAGACACATGACCCAAGGAGAGGCAATCAGGGCCTTTTTACACTAGGTTGCTAGGAGAGAAAAGCTTATCTACTGTTGGCTAAGCAAGGATGATATAAGCAGGGAGCTGTTTGTAGCAGGTCTTCAATAGTCTTTCCTAGAAATCTTTCCTACAGAAAAGACTACATGTGGGCACAAGGAGGCACACACAAGGATGGTCACCAAGCAACCCCAGGAGAGAAGTGGAAGAGGGACAGGGGAGAAGCTTGGCAACACCATTCAGTACTTGAGGCTTAGTTCCTTCCAAAAGTCCATTTCACCGCTACACAAGAAAATGTCTTTTTGCTTAAGGCCTGGTTTCTCTTAGCTGCGTAACTCCTAACTAACGAAGCACATCCCCTTGTATATGCTATTTTCTGGAGCGAAGCCCATCACTCAGATTCTTAAAGTTTATGATCTTCAAAGGGTCCTAAGGGAGTTCCCTGGCAGTCAAGTGGTTGAGCCTCCATGCTTCCAATGCAGGGAGCACAGGTTTGATTCCTGATCCGGGAACTAAAATCCCACATGCCGTGTACCATGGCCAAAACAAACAAACAAAAAAAATTAATGAAAAAAAACTGACACGGTCCCGAGCCTTCCGTGGTAAAGACTTCAGTCAGATAGATCTGAATTTCAACCTCAGCTTTATCATTTACCAGATATGTGTCCCCGTGCAAATTAACTCCTTTGAGGCTTTCTTCATTTGTAAAATGGGAACAATCCCCATCTCAAAACAGTGCAATGTTGATTACCTAGCCTGACACAGAGAAGCTAGACAGTAACTGACATACAAGCCCAGTGCTTTCGCTCCATGATGACTGACAGGGAAAACAGTGAAAGGAGCCACAGGCATACAACCTGGAAAAGATTTTACACTCATAAGGCCACAGTTCGCTTTGGTTTATTAGCAATGCTTTCTCCTACTCAGCCTTCAGTCTCTGAGGGCCATCACAGAACAGAGTTCAGAGGTTCTATCTCTGTAGTCTCAGAGGGACCCAGACCAACCCTGGGAGTTATCAGAGCCAGATAAGAGCCAGTTGAAGAACCTGTGGACTGGCAGAGTTGTACCTACAAAAGAGTAGCCTTGTGGGGAGTGCCCACCACTTCCTGGTAAACACGTGGGCTGGGCGATGCCATAGCACTTTCAGAGGGAATTTCTGTCTAGGAGGGAACAAAAAGGAAAAGGCCTTGAAAGTCTGCTGCCATGCTGGGCCAGTGAGTCTCAGGAAAAGACAGGGACAATGAAAGGGAGGAGAGTGTTCCCCCCAGGCTGCTAACTGCCTTATGTATGTATGTGGGCCAGAATGAGGGCACCCTTATGGCGCTGAAGGAGTCTACTCTTGGGCCATCTTTTGGATTCCCAGTTTGACTAGTTTCTCTTACTGTGCCTCTGACTATCTCTTGGCCTGTGTTTCCCAGGCTCAAGGCTTTTGGAGATGTTCTCCCCTTCCCTGGCTCTCCATCTTTGGGCCTCTTGTCTTTTTCCTGGTCCATCTTGCTCACCACCCTTACCTCTGTTCCCTCTCCTCGACTGGTCCCAGCTCTTTTCATTTACCTGATTCTCTCCCACCCTGATTCTGCTTTTCACTCTGATTTTCTCTCCAACTGCCTTTCTCCGTTTGACTCCACTCCTGCTCTTCAGTTTTTTTCATCTCTCATTTTGTTTGAATTTTTTTTTTTTTTGGTGACTCTCCGTCTTCTTCTCTCTCCATCACTGACTCTCCATTTCTCCATCTAAAATTCTGTCACCTGGTTTGAAGCTCTAGTAATAGCCAACATTTACTTAGGGCTGACACATACCAGGCACTACTCCACATCACTCATATATATTTATGTGCATACATATACATCACATACACACACATACACGTTTCTCAAAACCACAGTTTCCACTCTCATCCTTCTGCGTTTCTTTCCGTCTCCCAAGTTCACGGTGCGATCACACTTCTCTCGCGGACCCTGAGAGCCTCTCTCCGTCGGATCCATTAGTCTCTCGCCCTCGATCTCTCCAGTTTTCAGCTTCTCTCCTCTCTCATCCTCCCCGTCTCTCACTCCCTCAGTTTCTCGAAACTCCTTTTTGTGCCTCCATTTCCTTCAACCTCTCTGACCCCCAGTTATCTTAGCAACGCTCAGGCTCCATCTCCATCTGCTTCTCCCGGCTGCTCGGCTGCCTCCAACACCCTTCCTCATCTCGGGGTTTCCCCGTTCCCCTCAGCCCGCTCCCAAGCTGTCCCCGACCCCGATCGGGCTCCAGTCGCCGCCACCACCGCCCCACGCGGCCGCCCCGCCCCCCTCACCTCGCTACCCGCCGAGATCGCCTCAACTTCCGGTCCCCAGGACCGCTCGCGCGCCCGAAGCCGGCCCTGCGCCTGCGCACGCCATTCTCACGGCCCGGCCCAGCCCCCGCGGCGCACAGAGGAACCAATGAGCAGCTGCGGGCGCCCGAGGCTCACTCTGCGCCTGCGTACAGGATGATCAGGCCCCGCCTCGCTTTGGGCGGAGCTCCGGGTGACGCTGCGCCCTCTGGGGGCCAGTGGAGGCGTGACGGTGGAGAATTGGTCTATCCTCCCACTAAACAGCTAACGGGATCTGTGGGTCGGCCGGACGCTAGGGTTTAGCCAAAATAGGACGCTGGCCTGAGCCCAGACACTCTCAAAACACCCCCCCGTGATTTAGTTATTATAATTCATACTGTTAATGTCTTAATTATTAATGCATTGATGTATTCAGTTCCGTTCAGTCTCTCAGTCGTGTCCTACTCTGCGACCCCATGGACTGCCGCACGCCAGGCTTCCCTGTCCATCACCAACTCCCGGAGCTTGCTCAAACTCATGTCCATCGAGTCAGTGATGCCAGCCAACCATCTCGTCCTCTGTCGTCCCCTTCTCCTCCTGCCTTCAATCTTTCCCAGCATCAGGGTCTTTACATTGATGTACTATAATTCACAATCATTAATCTATTCATGTATAATTCACCCTATCAACTCATTAATGAATATTACAACTCAATTTCCAAGCTTTCTGTCTTGAAGGTCCTAAGTTCTCCAGAGACAAACACAGGGATTACATAGTCGGTGAATGTTGAATGAATGACTACTTGAAGGAGAAAAGTGAGTCCTCTTTAGTCCTAGATGGGTCAGTCATTGCGGCACTAGGCCTCAGTTTCCAATAGGGAAACTATTGGAAACTATTTAAACTATTTATAAATAGTATAAAACGAGGATAATGCCTACTTTTCAAGATTGTTGGGAAAAACAAATGCAAAAGTATACATAAGGTATCTAAACTTTTTTCACTGTTATACATATAGGCTCTTGATAAATGTTAAATCTTTCATTTTTTATATCCTTCCCATCATTCTCCTTTTTACCTTGGATAGCGTCGTGGTTAAGATACAGCTTTCATTTCTAGAATCAGTTCTAGGCACTGTGAGTACAGAACAAAACAAAGGAGTCCATATTTTGGTGAGGGAGACAGACACATAGATTAAAATAAATATATGGAATGTCAAGCAGAACTGCATTTTCTATGGAGAAAAACAAAGCAGGGAAGGGACAAGGAGTGATGCTATTTGGTCCAGTGGCAGTCACAGAAGACATCTCCCAGAAAGTGACATTTAGGCAAAGAGCTAAAAACAGTGTTGCAAGCCATGGGGATCCCTTGGCGAGAGCATTCCAGGGAGAGGAAGCAACAGAGGCAAAGACTGAGATGACCTCGTAACTTGGAGGGTCAGGGGTCAGCAAGCAGGCTTGTGCAGTTGGTTGAAGGTTGAAGAACAGCAGGGAATGAGGTGGGAGAGAGGAGGAGGATTGAAGTGAGGACTTTGGCTTCCAGTCTGAGTGAGGTGGGATCCATTGGCAGAGTTCCATGTGACTTAGATTTTAACAGAGTCCTCTGGCTCCCATGTGGGGAACAGACTACAGGGATTCAAGTCAAGAAGAGGAGACCAAGGAGGAGGCTGCCACAATAGATGGCTGGACCAGGATGATGGCGGAGAAGATGGAAACTTTAAGATAGAAATCTGCAGGGATTGGCTAAGTTAGCCATGGGCCATGAATATGAGAGAAAATGAAGTGACCCAAGGTTCTTGGCCTGAGCACCTGGAAATACAGAGTTGCCATCATTTGGGATGGAAAAGAAGTGGGAGGATGGCTGAAAGAGAAAATCCATACTTCTGTTTTGAGCATATTAAGTTATTTATTCTACAATGAGTTGGGATGTCAAGTGGTAAGCTGTATGTAACTATTGAATCCTTAGGAAGCAATTAGAACATCGAGGGGCCAATTCTTGTGTCATTATCAAAAGAAGGGGAAGAAATTGACTAACATCTGCTTAAAATGTACAAAAGAGAACTACAATTTTTTTTAAAAAGTGAACATGGGAGAAAGCAAACAACAAATATGAAGTTAGGAAGAAAATAATGAACTACCAATGCTAAGGATTGAGTAGAAAACTTGAAACTAGTTCTTGGGAAAACTTCTAATTGGAAACCTAAAGAACTTGATACATTCATGCTAAAAATAAGCAAAAACCAAAGAACAAACTTCAAGAACAAAAGGAGGAAGTTACAACAAACCAAAAGCAAGGTTATTTTTCATGATCAAAGGACTTCTATGAAAAATTGCTCAGAAAGACTCTAAAAGCTTTCATGAAATTTATTCTTTTTAACAAGAAGTAACACTGATTCAATAAGAAAGGAAAACAAATTTCAAAAAATACAAAAGACTATTTACAAATGTACAAAGAACTCCCCTAAATGGCACCTGGCCCCAATGGATTAACTGCAAGATTTCTTCCAGCTTTTCATGAAGTTATGTAAATTGTCCCAGGACAGGATTCATTTGATAAGACAATTTTGGATCATGCATGAGAATTCTGGTGGTTTAATCTCTAAAGTTATGTCCAACTCTTGTGACCCTATGAACTGTAGGCTGCCAGGCTCCTCTGTCCTCTGTCCATGGAATTTACCAGGTAAGAATACTGGAGTGGGCTGCCATTCCCTTCTCCATGAGAATGCTGAATAAAATATCAAAAAATAAAATATGTGTTGTTGACCTAAGATGTGTCCCTGTGTCAGATTTTTTTTAAAGCAACAAAAAGATCCCCATCATTGGGTAGCTCACAATCTAGTTGGAAGCAAACATGGTGTACACAAACATAGTTTGGCTCTTTTTAAAGTTTGGGAAGGGTGGAGGCGAGACAGAAATTAAACTAGCCCAGATGTTGTCCTTGGAAAATTTACAGGTTAGCTGGGAAATTTTGTCCCAGAAACTTGGAGAACAGAATGTTCTGTTCCCCAGGGAGGGGACTGAATTAGGGAGACCTCCCTGGAGGAAGTACTATTTGAAGAAGGCATTGAAGGAAATTTTCAGTGATCAAGAGCACGGATACTAGAGTCAGGTAAATATGGGATCCAATCTCAGCTCTATAATTTCCTTGTTGTGTGATCTTGGGCAAATGACCTCTGGGTTGTTGTAAGAATTACCTTAAAGGAGAAACTATGTGTAAAGTGCTGTCCTGGAGTTAAGAAGGTATCACTACTATGTGATTTCAAAGATCTGAACAGGTGATATTCTAGAGCAACCTTGTCCAATAGAACTTCCTGCAATGATGGAAATGTTTTATATCTGCACTGCACATGGCAGGGGCATAACAAATGTTTGTTGAATGAATAAAAGAACAAATGACAATATCATTAAACTCCTGGACCCAGCTATGCCTGAAGCCCGTCTTGCAAAATAAGATAGGAGGATAGAAACTGATTTCCCCCTAGCCTACACTTCCATCTCTGAGACCAGGTCGTGACTGGTCGATTTCTTGCTGACCATACTTTCATCCTCACTCTGTGGCTCCTTCAGGGCCCAGCGACATGCGGCTGGCAGAGACTGGCGGAGTTGAGCCTGCCCAAAGTAGAGGAAAAGCATGGGATTGAGGCAGCTGTGAGCAAGGGCCAGGCCCACCACCAAGGGTTCAGCCCGCAGGGCCTGGGCCAGGAGGGTGGAGTGTGGGGCTGCCATGGTGAGTATCAGTCCCAGCACGTGGTAGGGGGCCCAGCAGACAAAAAACCCCACCACGACAGCCAGGCCCAGTGGCCAGCAGCGTCGGGTAGCATGACACAGGAGGGCACCGTGGCAGACAACCACAACCACCAGCGGCCCCAGGAAGCCAAAAATAAACCGGGTGGCCGTCACTGAGTTCTCAGCCACGGTCGAGCCGCCGTAGTCCACCACACACTCCAGCCGGTGTGGGAAATGCTCCTGACGCAGCCGGCGGTAGATGGCCGAGGGCACGGTGAGTAGCAGGGCCAGCCCCCAGCATGCCCCACAGGCTGCCCGCACCCTGCATGCCCGCCCGGCTGTCCCCCACCAGATGGGCCTGAGGGCCAGCAGGCAGATGTCTGTGCTGAGAGTGGCCAGGAGGAGGACGCTGGCATACATGGACAGCAGGATGACAGAGGGCAGGGTCCGGCAGCCCACTGCCCCATACAGCCAATGGCCCTTGTGGGCGACGGACACCGCCAGGATGGGGAGAGACAAACAGCAGAGCAGGTCCGCTATGGCCAGTTGGAGGAACCAGATGGCACTGACCCTCTGGCGGGCCTCTTTCCAGGTCACCCAGGCCATCATGGCATTGCCCGGCACCCCCACCAGGAAGACGGCGGCATACAGCAGGAGTGGGGTTGCGTGGAGGAGGTCAACGGAGATGCAGGAGCCTTCAGCGCAGTCCACCGGGAGATCTGGAATGTCGCCGTAATCCCCATACTCGGTGCCGAGAGAAGTGTTCTCCATCCAGGCTGCAGACACCTGGAAAGGCAAGCAATGGTGTGAAAACTCAGAGACGAAAACTCTCAGGCCCTCGGAATCCTAGTGGATAGGAACCTCAGCCAGTTAGCACAGGTCAGGACAACGTTAGGACTCCAGTGCAGGGCTCCCCTGGTGGCTCAGTGGTAACGAATCCACCTGCCAATGCAGGAGACATGGGTTCGATCCCTGGTCCGGGAAGATCTCACAAGCCACGGAGCAACTAACCCCATGCTCCACCACTACGGAGCCTGTCTGTGCTCTGAAGCCCGGAAGCCACAATTACTGAGCCCGTGATCCGCAACAAGAGAAACCAGGGCCCCGAAATTGAAAAGTAGCCCCCGCTGACAGCAACTAGAGAAAAACCTTCATAGCATTAAAGACTGAACACAGTCAAAATAAATAAAATTATTTTTTAAAAAAAGAACTCCAGCACATTAGAATCTTAGAATTCTAAAATGTTACAGTGTTAGAACCCCAGCTTATTAACGTCTTGGAGTTCTAGACTATTACCATGTTAGAATTCCAACATGCTAAAAATCTTAGAATTCCAAAATACTAAATTCTTAGAGAATTTAGTAGCTAGCTAGCCATTTATTGCTTGACATTCTAGACCAGCCCTGTCCAATCGAACTTTTAATGTTGATGGAAATAGTCCCTATCCGTGGTCCAGTACAGTAACTGCCAGCCACATGTGGCTACCGAGTATTTGAAATGGGAGCCAGGGTGACTGAGAAACTAAACTTTCTATCTTATTTCACTTTCATTGATTTAAATAGCTACACGTGACTAGTGGCCCTAGTGAAGTTCCAGAGCAGTTAGCAAACTGGAACTCTAGAATCTAAACTATTGAAACGAATATTCATCGAGATGAATGTGAACGTGAAAGTGTTAATCACTCAGTCATGTCCGGCTCCGTGCGACCCCAGGGATGGCATGTAGCCTGCCAGGCCCCTCTGTCTGTGGACTTCTTCAGGCAAGAACGCTGGAGCGGGCTGCCCTTCCCTTCTCCAGGGGATCTTCTCAACCCAGGGATCGAACCCAGGTCTCCTGCATTGCAAGGAATTTTTAATTCTTTATAGTGGAATTTTAAATGAGGGGTCAAGGAAGGCCTCTCTGAAAAGGTGACGTCTGAGGGAAACCAGAAAGGAGGGGGTGAAGGGCAGGAGGAGAAGGTGGGGCAGGGCACAGGGGACGAGACGGCTGGATGACACCATCGACTCAATGGACTTGAGTTTGAGCAGACTCTGGGAGGCAGTGAAGGACAAGAAAGCCTGGTGGGCTGCAGTCCATGGGGTCGAAAAGAGTCGGACAGGGACTCAACAACAGCAACGAGAAAGGAGAGGGGGAGGGAGCTGTGTGGTGATCTGGGAGTAGTGAATTCCGGGCGGAGGAAAGAGCCAGTGCACATGCCCTAAGGCGGGAACATGATGGTACAGGTTAGAACTCCATCTCCCGTGGAATAGATGGGAGGTAAAAGCAGAGATATCAGTGCCTTCGTAGGTACTGTAAGCTCTTCATCTTTTACTCTGCATGAGATGGGAGCCATGGGAAGGTGCTGAGCAGAGAAATGACATTGCCTACCACAGCAACGCGAATCATAACTACTACTACAACCCAGGTCTCCCGTGTTGCAGGCAGACTCTTTACCATCTGAGCCACCAGGAAATCTCCTTTCGTCATTATTATTATTAAGCACCATCTAGTGAGTACTTTGTGTTCTGTGCCAGGCATTGCTCCAAGCCCCTTTACATATTATATCATTTAGTCCTTAAAACAATCCTCTGATCGTCACACCATTGTTAGACCCATTCTGCAGACAAGAAAACTGAGGCCATAGAGAAATTAAGGAACTTACCAAAGGTGGCTCAGCTAAGTAAGTAACAGAGTTGAATTTCAAACTGTGTTAGTTAGTCCCACTCTGAAACTCCTGGCCCTAGAACATCATCATCCAAAAGTCTCAGGTTCGGGAGAGTTGGAAGGCCGGACAGCCAGTGACCCTGAGCAGATCTGGCCTCTGTGACTCTGAGTGCACAGTTTCGGCCGGCTCTCTCTCTGGGTTTCCTCATCTGAGAACTAGTCACAGAGATGAGCCTACCTCGCCAGTCTGGGGAGGCTTTGAAGAGGCAACATGTGTAAAGCTTGTGGCACAGATCGAGGGCTTAGGTAGAAAACAGACTCGTTCACATCGTGTCATGATAACCTGACACTGCGGCTCTCTGCTGACTCTTTGGGGCTGACTGGCACTCCGCAGGGCATCAGCTGGAGTTGACACAACAGGAAGGGCAGAAGGGAAGTTGGGGCACTCCCTTCCCCCTCCCCTTCCCCCCTCCCCCCTCCTCCATGCCAAGTAGCTACTAAAAGGCCAAGCCATTGTGTGTGTGTGTTTAGCACTTCACTTTCATATTATTTTCGTCTCTAACATGAAGCCATGTGCAGGCTTTAAAAATTCAAACCCTCAGGACTTCCCCGGTGGTCCAGTGGTTAAGACTCCGCATTTCTTCAGCAGGGGGCAAGAGTTCAATCCCTGGTTGGGTAACTAAGATCCCACACGTGCTATACAGTGTGGCAAAAAAAAAAAAGAAGAAGAAGTGCAGAATCTCAGGCCCCTCCCCAGACCCACCAATCAGAATCTGCATTTCAACAGGATAAAAATTCAAGCCCTCACCAGCTGCGTGGCTTTGGGCAAGACACCAAACCTCTCTGTGTCTCAGCTTCCTCATCGGCAAAAATGAGAACAGACTCACCTTAGGGAGTGTCAGGAGAATTCATCAATGCAATAGGCACGAAGAGCTGAGCACGGTGTCTCGTCCACCATGAGCGTTAAACGTGTGCTGGCCGCCTGGTCCCAGATCCACACGCACCCTCTCCCGCCACCCTGAGACTCCACCCTCCCCGGCTCTTCCTGGTTCAAATCTGAGTTTTCCCCGTGTAAGCAACTCAGTCAGTCAATGGTATTTCCCTTTTAACACATTAAATAGAAATCCAAACACTCCCTGTGCCATTGCTTAATCTTTTCCATTTAATGTGTCTCAGATCTACTTTCCCTATCTGGACACAGATCAGCTCCTTTCTTCACAATAAGGTCAAAATCAATCCACAGGCTGGGCGTGTCATGCTTATTAACCAGCCGCAGACTGAAGGACATTTAAGGAGCATCACGGGTAGCATTATTATCTTCTGATTTTATACACCAAATAAATTATATTTCTATATTTATACCTATGTGTGTGCTTGTGTGCTCAGTCACTCAGTCATGTCCGACTCTTTGCGACCCCGTGGACGGCAGCTGCCAGGCTCCTCTGTCCATGGTGATTCTCCAGACAAGGATACTGGAGTAGGTTGCCAAGTCCTCCTCCAAGGAATCTTCCCATTCCAGGGATCGAACCCAGGTCTCCTGTATGGCAGGCAGATTCTTTACTGACTGAGCCACCAGGGAAGCCCAAGAACACTGGAGTGGGCAACCTAATTCTTCTCCAGGGGATCTTCCCAGCCCAGAAATCGAACTGGGGTCTCCTGCATTGCAGGAGGATTTTTTTACCAACTGAGCTACCAAGGAAGCCCACCTGAGGGTGATAATATTAATATACGGGGATCCCTTGACAGAAGCTTTCTGTTGACCTGCCCGAGTAAATTCCAAGAGTCTGAGATGCCGATGCAGATTCCATGGCGATTGTATTAAGACTCCTCTCCTGAAATTCTAGTTCTGATTCCCAGATGCTGAAAATAATGAGTCTATATGATCAGGCCTGGGAAAATGCCCCCCCTCCGTTCTTCCCTCCATCCTTACCGTCTCTTGAGGAACGGTCCCCAGTTGGGCCAGATGCCACGGCAGGGGGCAAGATCCAGGCTGACAGCCAAGACCCAGGTGTTCTGAAGTCTCTCCCCACTGTGTCTGGCAGCTAGTGAATTCCTGCAAGCCGGTTCCTGGAGCTCCCAGGGGACTCTGCCGGGCACTGTCACCTCACAGGTCCCAGCCAACGCTCTTAAGCAGGGAAAAACAGGATTGGCCTTTTCCTATTCCTGCTAGTGTCTGTCCTGGATTCTTCCCATGACTCACACATCCCAAAATTACAGGGCAGCAGGCAGAGGTGGGTGGATGCTGACCCAGTGTCCCCAGCACCAATCTGCGTGTTACCAGCTTCCTGGAAGCCGGATCTACATGTGGCTTGACCTTTGGGTTCTGGGGGTCTTGGCCTAGATTCGCTGTCCCAGCAGGGCCCTCTGAGGTCTTCCCCACCAAGTCCCCACAGCCCACTACCCCCACCCGCTCCCAGACTCAAACGCAGCCCCTCCCCTCCCTTCTGCCCTCTGCAGAGCCTTGAAGACCAGTATACCTCCCGCCTCCCACGTTCTGAGGGAGAGAGCTCAAGGTCACAGCCTCCAGTAAAAGGCCAAGTGTGCCCAGCACAAGGCCTGAGGCGTCAGAGGCAGACAAAACACAAACAAGTCCTATCCGCTCTGTGGACCTGTTTTCCCTCTTTAAAATGGAAAGATCTGGGGGATGTCTCTGGTGGTTCAGCGGTTAGAATGCTGCGCTTTCACTTCCGAGGTTCAAGGTTCGATCCTGGGTCAGGGATCTAAGATTCTGCAAGCTGCACAACTTGGCCAAAAGCTTAACAAATAATAATAATAAATAAAATGGGAAGATTTTGAGCACAACGGTTCCTAACCTCCCTCCCAGCATAGCATAGAGTCTGAGAACATGGATTTGAGAGCCAGAGCAATAGGATACATATTCTAGGTTCCCCATTGACAAGCTTCTCGGGCCTCAACCCTTCTGAGCCTCAACTTCTTCATCTATGAAATGGACATTTTAGCTATGAACATTAAACTGATGAAGAGATTTAAAATACACACACACGGTAGCGCCTGGCACACAGGAGATGCTGTGTACACATTTGTTAAATTAGCGACAATAAAAAGTATATGCTATCAAGTCTTAAAAGCTGCATTTTAGGGAGAAAGGCTTAGCAAGAGGAAGTGACCCTTATTCCAGCCTCAGAACCCTTTATTCAGTGGTTTTGATGTTTGCGCCACTGTGTGCATGCTTCAGGGGATGTATTTATAAATTTCTTGTGTTGTTGTTTGGAGAAGAAACTCCTGTTGGTAGTGGAAGTTGTTTTGCGGTCAAGAGACAGTGAGTCGCAGTGTGGGCCGGGGTGTCTCTGGGCGACAGTCTTGGCTGAGCCTGACCCAGACCACCCCTCCCACCACCTTTGCCCCCAACATCCCGCCAGCCCTAAGCCCCCCGTGGGAACCCGCTCTGGTCAGAAAGAGAGACTAACATGGGAGAAGTCCCGGGGTTGCGGGCAGGTATTGGAGGGGACACTGTTCTTTATCAGCTCAAACCTCCTCTGATCTTGAGGTTACAGAATGTATTTCTCAAATCACTTAAATTGCTTGGTCACTGAGTCCCAGGCAACTGTTTCTCGGATTCTAGGAAGCTAAGGTTTGCCGGTGTCTCTGGAGCTGGAGGTTCTTATCTGGGGATCTGGGGGATGCTGCGAACGGAGACAGGGACACAGATGTTATGAAAAGTTGGGGGGTCATTTAGGGAGTGGGGTTCCTTTTACAGACGCCCTATGAGATGCTGAGTATCAGCCCATCAACACTGGCTACAATGAGGACATCTTAGAAGTCCAATTCTTTGCGGCCCCATGGACTGTAGCTCGTCAGGCTCGTCTGCCTGTGGAATTTTCCAGGCACGAATACTGCAGTGGGTTGCCATGTCCTCCTCCAGGGGATCTTCCTGACCCAGGGATGGAACCATCATCTCTTAAGTCTCCTGCATTTGGCAGCAGATTCTTTACCATTAGCGCCACCTGGGAAGCCCTCTAGAAGTTTTTTCAATTCACCCATATGAAACTTGTCATTTTTTGTGAGTCATAATATGTTGAAGTCTGGCAAATCTGTGGCAAAGGAAAGCAGATTAGTGATGGCCAGAACCTGAGGGGAAGGGGCGGGGAATGTGAATGGAAACTTACTGCTTAATGGGTTCTTCCTTTTGGAGTGATGAAAATGTTCTAGATGGACTTCCTTGGTGATCCAGGGATTTAGACTCCATGCTCCCCATGCAGAGGGCACGAGTTCAATCCCTGGTCGGGAAACAAGATCCTCCATGCTGCACAGTATGGCCAAAATATATATATATAAATTATATTAAATTTTAAAAATAAAATGTGTGGGTTTTTTTTAAAACTGTTCTGGAACTAGTTACAGATAGTAGTCTGTTACAAATAGTACTAGTCAGAAACAGTAGTCAGAGTTGCACAACATTGTGGATGCACGAAATGTTACTAATGGTGAGTTTTACATTATGCGTATCATGCAATTTTTAAAAAATAATAAGCTGTTATATGCCCTCACCCCAAAATAGGATGAAGTCTGGTAATTTCATAAAGTTCAGCCTAATGGGACTTCTCTAGTAGTTCAGTCAGTAAAGAATCCACCTGCAAAATGCAGGAGACCAGGGTTCAATCCCCGGGTCCGTAAGATCCCCTGGAGAAGGAAATGGAAACCCACTCCAGTATTCTTGCCTGGAGAATCCCATGGACAGAAGAGCCTGGTGGGCTACAGTCCAAAGGGTCACAAGAGTCAGACATAACTTAGGGATTAAACTACCACCATGGGCTAATAGAATTCAAGAAACCCAAAAGGGTGAGTGGCCCAGATGGGGAAACCAGTCTCTTTTGAACAATATATATTATTTCAAGATATCTGATGCATGAAAAAGAGTGTCTATAATGTGTGAAGTAAAAAGTACAACAAATAAGAAGCTGTAAAAATCACCATCCAGCTTAGAATCTGAATTTCTAGATCAAGAATAAATTTTTTGGTGAGGGAACTGAGAGTAAGTATGTTAGTTTTTGCTGGTCAAGAGGTCATTCATACTCTCTGGTAGAATGAAAGTGGCCACAGATTGAATGGCATGGCTGTGTTCCAAAACTTTATTCACAAAAACAAGCAACGGGCATGATTTGGTCCACAAGCTGGAGTTTGCTGATGCCTGAGCTAGGTCAAAGACTCTGAAGCCTAAACTGTTGAAATCACAGACTCTCAGAACGTTGGAATCACAGGCTATTTGACCCAAGGGATCCTACAGTGTTAGTCACACACTATTTGAATCACAGGAGTCTAGAATGCCACACCAGAATCTTCGCATGTTAGAAGTACAAACTCCAGAAGTTAGATGTTAAAATTTTACAGATGATCTGAACATTAATCAAGGAATTATAGCCCTGAGCTGTCCAATATGGTAGCCACTGGCTGCAAGAGACTATTGAGCATTTAAAATGAGGTGGATCTGAAATGAGAGCTGCTGTGAGTGAAAACTACATACTAGATTTCAAAGACTTGGTGTGAAGAAAAAACAAGAATGTGAACTCTCTCAATAACTTTGTACTGATCGTATTTTGAAATGATAGTATTTGAAATATATTCGGTTCAATAAAATATAGCATTTAATTATTTTACCTGATTCTTTTTGTTTCTCTTTGTTTGTCTCTTGCTTAGCTGCTGAAAAAATCTGAAATCATGTGCATGGTTCACGTCATATTCCTTTCGGACAGCATGAATCTGAAGTAATACCATCCTGGAGGTTGGAGATAGGGTACTTGAGAAGGTCATGTGGCCCAGATGCAGTGGGGTTGGGAGCTCTGCCCTTCCAACTCAGCCAAACCCATCATCCACTTCCTTCCCCCACCACTTCCTCTTCGGTACTTGTTGACCCAGCAGATTCCTTGGGCTCCCGATTTTGCAATCGCCTAGCCCATCAACCCACTTCCCTCCTGGGCAGCACTGATCAACACCAGGCCTTAGAAAAGCCACCTGGATCCCACATGTTGGCATCCAAGTGTTTTGAGAAGACCACTGTGAGGCCCAGCTTCTGGGAAGCAACTCCTCTCCAAATCAGGGTGAAGGAAAAGACCCCACTGCCTACAGCCTATTCCCCCAACCTAGGAAAGCCTGAGGGTGGCCAGGAACAGGGATAGGGAGATGGGAGGAAGAAGTCAGGGAGGGCTTCCTGGAGGAGACTGCATCCTGAAGGAAGGTAGAACAGCAAAAGCAAAGGGTGGTCTTTTAAAAACAGACTGGGCAGCCGAGAGACCAGGCAGGAGAAAAGGCAAGGACCCAAGTGGGAGAGGATGGAGGGCTTGAACCAGGCAAGATGTGGAATGGGAAGAGGATGGCTTCCAGAGTGGGTCCCAACTGAGGCTTGGGTGACTATATGGACCGTGGGGGCACACCCTTGAGTTGGGGATGGAAAGGGAGGGGGAAGTTTGGGAGAAGACGCTGAGATCATTTTGAGTGAAGTAGGTATAGAGGCCAGACCTTGAAGAGAGCGAGAGGGCTGGGAAAGTACTGGATGACATCACACAAGTAAGACACGTGTTCAAGAGAACTCTAGAAAGCCAATATTTAAGGGCAGAAGAAGAAAGTCTGTAGAAGAGGCGGAGAAAGATCATGCTGGAAGTGAGAGGTAAACCAGCCCGCCTGGAACAAGCCAGGGAGGGGCCCAAGTGGCTGGGAGGAAGGTGGGAGGAGGCATCTGGGCTGTCCAGGTAGAAGGGACCTCTAAGGTCAGAGGCATCTTTATGGGGGTGCCAGAGCAGAAGGTAACTGGGGCTCAGTTCTTCCCCCAATGACCTTGCTTCCAGAGGGTCTGTTTGGATACCAATATTTACTATCAAAACCCACACACAACCTTCTCTCCAAGTCCTGCCGAGCACCTGGCACCCTAGGTGCTCAGACAGCGTCTGCTAATAAAATCATCCCCAGGACGGACATGACAACATGGTAATAGCAGGATTCAGCTACAGTTCCCATCAGAATCAGACAACATCCATGTCCAGTGCCCCGTGCTGAGGTTGTTCCCTAGACTCAGCCAGCTCCTGCAAAGAGAAAGAAGGAGCTGATATCTACGTGATTGTCATATTCAGGGACCACCACCTGCGTGTGGCTCTCTTGGCACTTGAAATATGCCAGTCTGAATGGAGATGTACTGTGAGTGTAACTCACACCCAGGATTTTGAAGATTTAGTGCCCACCCCCCAAAAAAAGTAAATTGATACAGCCACTATGAAGAACAGCATGGAGTTTCCTTAAAAAAAAGAAAACCTGAAATTAGAATTGCCATATGATCTAGCAATCCAGCTTCTAGGCATACGTCTGGAGAAAACTCTAATTTGAAAAGACACATGCACCCTAATGTTCATAACACAAGTGTTCACCAAAATCAAGACATGGAAGTTACCTGAAGGTCCATTGACAGATGAATGGATACAGAATAGGTGGTATATAAATATGTACATTGGGATGTTACTCGATCATAAAAAAGAATGAAATAAAGCCATTTGCAGCAACATAGGTGGGCCTAGAGATGATCCTACCAAGTGAAGTAAGTCAGAGAGAGAAAGACAAGTGTCATATGACAGCACTTACACGTGGATCCAACAAAAATCACACAAATGAACTTATTCACGAAACAAAAATAGACTCACAGGCATAGACAACAAATCTATGCTTACCAAAAGGGATAGCCCGGCACAGAGGAGAGAGATAAATTAGGAGTTTGGGATTCACATATACACATGAGTGCATACGTAGTCCTGTCCAACTCTTTGCCACCCAACGGACGATAGCTCACCAGGCTCTTCCGTCCATGGGGTTTTCCAGGCAACAATACTGAAGCAGGCTGCCATTTTCCTTCTCCAAGGGATCTTCCCAACCCAGGGGTCAAACCCACATCTGTGTCTCCTGAATTGGCAGGTAGATTCTTCACCACTGCGCCATGTGGGAAGCTCTTAACATGTGCACACCACTGTATATAAAACAGGTGAACAACAAGGGCCTGCTGTAGAGCACAGGGAACGATCCTCATCATCTCGTAATAACCTATAACTGAAAAGAACCTGGAAAAGAATATGTACATGTATAACCGAATCACTTTGCTAGTCACTTGAAACTAACATAACATTGTAAATTAGCTATCAGTTCAGTTCATTTCAGTTCACTTCAGTCGCTCAGTCCTGTCCAACTCTCCGCGACCCCATGAATCACAGCACGCCAGGCCTCCCTGTCCATCACCAACCCCCGGAGTTCACTCAAACTCATGTCCATCGAGTCGGTGATGCCATCCAGCCATCTCATTCTCTGTCGTCACCATCTCCTCCCACCCTTCAGGGTAAAAAAGAATGTAAAATGTAAAAGATCTTACTAATAATTTTTCACACTGATAACATGCTGAAATAAAAATATTGAGTTATGCAAAATATATTACTGACTATATTGTTATATATATTTCATATACAGCAATATAAATTATTAATAGCATTGTTACTATATTACTATATTATTATTGTTACTATAATATATTCATACATATATGCATTAATATAGTATTATATGTTATATGGTTTATGCTATATAATTATATATCATGTAGTTGTAAACATTATTATATAACACATTTATACAATATGCTTATATTCATATATCATGTGATATGTAATAAATATTATAATTAATATAGCATTCATATCCTTGTTGTTAGTATAACGTATAGTTGCATTACATTACTGGAGAGCAAGGAGATCAAGCCAGTCAACCTTAAAGGAAATCAACTCTGAACAGTCATTGTAAAGACTGAGGCTGACATTGAAGCTCCAATACTTTGACCACCTGATGCGAAGAGCCAACTCATAGGAATAGACCCTGATGCTGGGAAAGATTGAGGGCAGGAGGAGAAGGGGGCGACAGAGGATGAGATGGTTGGATGGCATCATTGACTCAATGGACATGAGTTCGAGTAACCTCCGGGAGTTGCTGAAGAACAGGGAAGCTTGGCGTGCTGCAGTTCATGTGGTTGCAAAGAGTCAGACACGACTTAGCTACTGAACAACAACATTAAGTATATTGCTATTATTTTTATTTTTATTTATTTTATTATTTTAAAATGTGTTAATGTATCTACTAGAAAATTTTACACTTCTGTGGCTTATATCACATTTCTGTTGGACAGTGCTGTCTGTACAATATTTCTAGCCAATGAGGATACACACACACACAAAACCACTAAGTAGGAATATTTCCAGGTCAATTATACACAACACACTTCTACACTTATTCTTTATTTTCATTTTTCAGCTGGTGCATACCAGCTATTTAAAAGTCCACAGGTTACATGCTATATGAGTCCATCGATACAATATTCTTGAAAGTATCAAATGACAGACAGAGCGGATTCGTGGTTGCCAGGGGTTCGGGGCAAAGCTGAGGAGGGCAGAGGGCAGTGGAGGTGGCTAGGAAAGGATGTCACGAGGGATTTGGCAGCTACAAAATCGTCCGGCACCTTGGCCATATCCATGTCAACATCTTGGTTGTGATATTGTAATGCCATTTTGAAAGATGTTCCTGTTACAGGAGACAAGTCAAAGACACTCAGGATCACTTTCGTATTATTACTTACAACCCAATGTCATGAGACACCAAACGAGGTTAAAATGAAACAGTTACTTTTCTTTCTCAGGGCAAACAAAACATCGACAGCCCAAAAGAGCAAATTCCCCTGGGACTCCACCCCCGGAGGGACCCAACCAGTGTTTCCCAACCCTAGGTACCTTCCGCACTGGTTGCTTTTCTCCAAAACCGCAGCACATCTTCTTACTTACTACTCTTTTTTTTTTTTTAACCTAGTGAAGTAATGTACTAACTTACTGTTTTTCTTTTTTTTTTTTTTTTTGCCACATCACACAGCATCCCTGACCCCGGATGGAACCCACACCCCCTGCAGTGGAAACACGGAGTCTTAACCACAAGACCATCAGGGAAGGCCCTTACTGTTTCTCTTTAAACCAACTCACTCTCCAAAGCTGAGATTGGTCCATGAATTTTTAAAAAACATTTTATTTCTTTATTTTGTTATTTATGGCTGTGCTGGGTCTTCCTTGCTGCGTGGACTTTCTCCAGGTGCAGCGAGCTGGGGCTACTCTCTAGTTGTGGTACAGAGGCTTCTCTTGTTGGGGAGCACAGGCTCTAGGCTCTCCGGCTTAATAGCTGTGGTGCGTGGGCTTAGAAGTCCCAAGGCTCGTGGGATCTTCCCCCCCGACCAGGAATTGAGCTCCTATCCCCTGCATTGGAAGGAGGATTCTTTACCACTGAGCCACCAGTGAAGCTCAGTCCATGGATTTTTGCTTTGTCCTAAACAAGAATAACTTTTGAGATTCCAGTTTTATATATATAGATTTTTTTTTGGTCAACTCTCCATAAAATAAATACAGAATTCATTTTTTTTCAAAGTTTGAGTGTTTCTGTTTGTTCTGTGTATCTGATATCTTCACACACTCTGCACAGGAATGTCTTATTCTGTGGGAGGGTTCCAGGTATGTTAGTTGCTGCTTGTTTTATAAAGTCCTTGGATGGAAAGGTTGGGGGGGCGGTCCTAGAAGAACTTATCAACCTTGGAAAATGAAGAACGATAAGATGGGTTCGCCTAGAAGAAGCAGGACGAGTCCAAGAAAGATGGAAGGAAAAGGTGGCAAATTCATTCAGCCAACACCACCCACCTTGTCCCGGGCTGAGTTCCAAAAAGCAAAGTGAATGGACCGGAAGTTTGGCGGAGCCCTGGAAAGCTGGTGCTCAGAGAGGTCTCCCCTTACACCGCCTGACTCTTCAGTGCCGGGGTATCCACCGTGGAAAGCGTCTGGGACTTGCTCTCCCTGCGCACCGACTCTTCCGTCAACACGCCCCGGACCCTGGCAGGGAGGGTCTTCAGGAACCGGGCATGAAAGCCCTGGGCGGCAAACACGTAAATGATGGGGTTAATGCAGCAGTTGATATAAGCTAGGGAGACGCACAGGGCGTCTAGACTGGACACGAGTTTGAAGCTGTCCCAGTGCACCTGGAAGAAAGCTAGCATCATGCCCGTCACCTGGTAGGGCAGCCAGAAGACAAAGAAGCTGGTCACCACGGCCACGACCACCTTAAGCGTCTTGGTGGAGCGCGTGGCAGCGCGGCTCCATGTGCGAAGCAGGAGGAAGGTGTAGCAGATCGCGAGCGTGACCAGCGGCCCCAGGAAGCCCACAGCCAGCCGGACGATGGCCACAGCCTTCTCCACATACACGTGGTCCCTCCCGTATTCAAGGACACACGTCGTCTTGGGCGGGAAGTGCTCTACGTGAACCCGGCGGAACACAAAGGAAGGTATGGTCAGCAGCAGAGCCAAGCTCCAGGCCACGGCGCAGGCCACCCAGGCCACGCGGGCCCCTCGGTAGTTCTGGCACCAGACAGGGTTAAACACCAGCAGGAAACGGTCGGCGCTGATGGTGGCCAGGAGTAAGATGCTGGCGTACATGTTGAGAAGGATGAGAGAGGGCAGGATTCGACAGGCAGCATCGCCAAAGGACCAGTGGTTGTGCTGGATGATGGATGTAAACAAGATGGGCAGTGCCAGGCAGGAGAGGAAGTCGGCCACCGCTAGGTTGAGAAACCAGATGGCGTTGACGGTCCGCTTGACCTCAGACCCTGTCACCCAGACCACCATGCCATTGCCGGGCACCCCGATCAGGAAGACGGCCGCGTAGATCACCAGGGCGATCACGTCTGGGGCACGCAGTCTGCGGGTGTGGGAAGAGTCATCCACCATGAGGTCGGGGTTCGAGGTCCATTTGTCATAATCAGAGTAATCGGGGGTGCTGAGAGCCATGGAGTCCTGGGTGAAATCAGAGAGGCAGGAAGAGTGTGAGTGGCAGGTAGCAAGGAGCCTGCCCATCACGCAAAGCCCATCATGCCATTTCTTTAAGCCTCAGGTTTCTGCTGGGGAAACAGGGATGCTGAGGGCTGACAGCCAGCTGGGGTGTCACACCCCTGATTCAAATGTTGAAAACCGGACTTCCCTGGTGGTCCCATGGTTAAGAATCTGCCTGCCTATGCAGAGGATGTGGATTCTATCCCTGGTTCAGGAAGATCTCACATGCCACAGAGCAACCAAGCCCGAGAGCCACAACTACTGAAGTCTACCGCTCTGCAGTAAGAGAAGCCATCGCAATGAGAAGCCCACCCACCGCAATGAAGAGAGTAGCCCCTGCTCGCCCCAATTAGAGAAAACCCATAGGCAGCAATAAAGACCCAGCACTGCCAAAAATAAATAAATAATTAAAAAAATATTTTGAGGAGAATGAACTAATAATCACATGCACGTAATTCCAAAACTGATAGCCCAAGTCTTGAACTATTACTTAAATTTTATTTATTTTTTAATTTTTACTGGAGTATAGTTGATTTACCATGTGTTAATTTCAGGCATACAGCAGTGAAGATACACAATATTTTAAGGCCGTATTTTAAAGAATCAAAATCAATGCCTCTCCAAAAAAATTCCACAGTGGAAAAAAATTGGAATTTTAAATAAAGACAATCTGCTGTGGTCGTTTGTTTGGTTTATGACCCTGCATTGTTACGCAAGAGGGATCTTCAGATGAGCCCACTGTTTTCATTCCCAGCTGGGGGTGCTTTGCAGGTTAACACTGTCATGCAAACATATCAAGCAATGCAGGATTTTAAGTACAGTCAAGAGTTGGATCATAGAAAAGGCTGAACACCGAAGAATTGATGCTTTCAAATTGTGGTGCTGGAGAAGACTCTTGAGAGTCCCTTGGACTGCAAGGAGATCAAACCAGTCAAGCCTAAAGGAAATCAACCCTGAATGTTCATTGGAAGAACTGATGCAGAAGCTGAAGCTCCAATACCCTGGCCACCTGATGCAAAAAGCCGACTCACTGGAAAAGACCCTGATATTGGGAAAGATTGAGGGCAGGAGGAGAAGGGGGTGACAGGGGATGAAATGGTTGGTTGGCATCACCTACTCAATCGACATGAGTTTGAGCAACTCCAGGAGATAGAGAAAGAGAGGGAAGCCTGGCGTGCTGCAGTCCATGGGGTCAGACAGGACTTAGCAACTGAACACCAACAATTCAGAAGAACTGGGGCTCCTTGGAGAAAGGTTGGTTCCTGTCCTGGGACAGAAAATATCCAAGATGAGGCCAGAGCATCTCACACTAGAAAGTAAGAAAAATTCTAAGTAACAATGGGACACATCTAAAGGACTTCCCTGGTGGTCCAGTGGTTGAGATTCCACCTTCCAATGCACTTAGTGCAGGTTTGATCCCTGGTCAGGGAATTAAGATCCCACATGTCACATAGTATAGCAAAAACCAAACAAAAAAGAGAGCCCACACTAGCCAGAAAGTGAAAGCGAAAGTCACTCGTGTCCGACTCTTTGTGACCCCATGGCTTATATAACCCATGGAATTCTCCAGGCCAGAATACTGGAGTGGGTAGCCTTTCCCTTCTCCAGGGGATCTTCCCAATCCATGGATCGAACCCAGGTCTCCCACATTGCAGGCAGATTCTTTACCAGCTGAACCACAAGGGAAGCCCAAGAACACTGGCATGGGTAGCCTATCCCTTCTGCAGTGAATCTTCCCAACCCAGGAATCCACCTGGGGTCTTCTGCATGGCAGGCGGATTCTTTACCAACTGAGCTATGAGGGACACTAGCCAGAAAATGGGACAATTTGAATATGTAATAATAATAATAACTGATGGAATAAAATATATATTAATAATAAAGATCTATGAGTTCATAATGATAATGAAAGCAAGTAAATCATTGGTCACATTTTTATTCTGAAAAGCGCATGAATCAAGCACTTATCCTGCCATTTCTGTACAGAGTATTATTTCAGAGAAATAAAGAGTCATTGTGGGAGGTCCTTCTTTAGAGAAGAATCTAAAAATAATTCTTGCAGAAGGAATGATAAACTTAAGGAAATATGGATCTGGATGATGAACAACAACATCTAATAAAACCATCATGTGAAAAACAGACAGGAACCTTACGATAAATAGGATGAGCTGGCACCGCAAACCCTCCTGTCAACCTCAGGATTCAGAGAAGAGAGACAAGTAGGTATCTCATCTATTCTGATGAGATGCGGTGAAACAACGATGCAGCACCAGGGCTTCCCTCATAGCTCATTCAGTAAAGAATCTGCCTGCAATGCGGTAGACTCAGGTTTGATCCTGGGTCAGGAAGATCCCCTGGAGAAGGAAATGGCAACCCACTCCAGTATTCTTGCCTGGAGAATCCCATGGACAGAGGAGCCTGGTGGGCTACAGCTCATGGTGTCACAAGAGTCAGACACAACTTAGCGACTAAACCACCACCATCCATGGAGTAGTTTTTGCCCCAAAAAATAAAGAATGTGAATCTAATCAAGGTCCTAGATCTAAAACTATCAGTTTACAGGAAAAGCAGGTGAGAGAGGAATATGACAACACCACAGGGACAAAACCGGCCCAATCCAGAGCTCAGGAAACACTACAGGACAAATGGTCTGGTTTCTCCTACAAATAAATGAAATTTGTAAAATAGGAAGAGAAAAAAAATGGAACGGGTAGTGTCGTGGATTAGAAGAGATTTATAGATAAGAGCACAGGGAACGCTTCTCAATATTCTGTAATGACCTATTTGGGAAAAGAATCTAAAAAAGAGTGAAACTGCAATACTTTGGCCACCTCATGGGACGAGCACTGGAAAAGACTCTGATGCTGGGAAAGGTTGGGGGCGGGAGGAGAAGGGGACAACGGAGGATGAGATGGCTGGATGGCATCACCGACTCTGTGGACATGAGTTTGAGTGTACTCCGGGAGTTGGTGATGGACAGGGAGGCCTGGCGTGCTGTGATTCATGGGGTCGCGGAGAGTCGGACACGACTGAGCGACTGAACTGAATATGTGTATATAACTGATATACTTTGCTATACAGCGGAAACTAACACAGCATTGTAAATCAACTACTTTTATTGTTGTTTGGTCACTAAGTCATGTCAGACTCCTTTGCAACCCCCTGGACTGTAGCCCGCCAGGTTGCTCTGTCCCTGGAGTTCTCCAGGCAAGAATACTGGAGTGGTAAAGTGATAATTCCAACTGGTGACAAAGCTGATGTGAGGTTAAGAGTGTTTCATTTACTAACGACATCAGCGCTTCTTTGTGAAATTGCAGCCTGTGTAATACACATGTTAAAAGTGTGCATTAGTCAGTATTGGAGAAGGGTCCTGTAAAGCCATCCAGACTTGCTACGAACACTAATTGCCATTTGAAGCCACTGGTAGACAGCGGCTCTGCTCTAAACCACTTTTTAGCAATTGTATTTTTTCCTGATTATATTTTTAATGTACTTTGATGTTTATGTTGATGAGTTTTTTATGTACTTTTGGTGATGTTTCAGTCTTGTGTACTCTTCTGACGTCAGAAAAGTACCACTGGTTGTTTGCAGCCTTATTGTGTAATCAGCCTACCGCAGGCTTCCATATATAACAAAGTAATTAATATGTGCAAGTGTGAAACACTTCTGTTGTGAAAGCAGTGTTTGGAAAATGAGAAACTATTTAAAATGGTTACAAAATACTAGTCAATTTCATAATCCCCACTTTCCTCCCTTAAAGGTCTGCTTTACCAGAGAAAGGGTCACTTATTTGTCATTGCAAGATTCTTAGAAAATGTGTTTAATCCTCTTAGATACAATCAGTACTAAAAAGTCTGTATTATTTTGGTCTGTTGGGCACAGAGTATAAGCTTCCATCAAATGATGGAGAGGACATTTCCCACTGTCTTTCTTAAGCTGTACAATTTTTTTTCTCCAGTGTTTTATATAGGTTTTGAATTCCTTTAACTTTTATTGTGTGTCCTGAACACTGCATATGTACTATTCTGATTGTTTGCTCTAGTTTACTACCAATAAAAGACCTGTTAATCATATACAAAAAAGAAGAATACTGGAGTGGGTTGCCATTTTCTCCTTCTAGGAATCTTCCCGACCCAGCAATCGAACCCACATCTCTTGTGTCTCCTGCTTTGGCACGTGGATTCTTTACCACTGGGCCACGTGGGAAGCCCACTATACTGCAGTAAAAATTTAAAAGGAGAGAGAGAGAGATTTAAGAAGTAGATATACCAAAGATAATACGGAGACCAAGGCTAGATCCTGATTGGAATAGTCATATGGAAAATAAGATATTTTGGAGACATCTGGGAGATTTTAAAATAGACTGGATATTCAACAATAGTAAGGAACCATTGCTTATTCTACTGAAGGTGATAGGATATTGTATTTATGTTTCCAAAAAGTGGTAGAAGACAGTTTCTGATAGAGGTTACACATAGCAGGTGAAATAGGATGTTTTGGGTTTGCTTTAAAAATTCCAGAAAAAAAAAAAAAAAGGTAGAGGGAGGAAGAGAAGAGGGAAGGAGGGAGGACCCAGGGTGACTAAGAATGGTAAAGTGTTGAAAACTGTGGGAGCTGGGTCACGAGTACATCGGACCTTCACAACTTCATTGTCTCTGTTTTTCTATGTTAGATATTTTCCGTAATAAAATAAAGAACAGAGTCGTGAGTACTTTCTTGCCAGGGAGTGTCCTATTCCCCCTCCAAAGAGAGAAAGAGCAGCAGCTGAATGAAAAACAGCCTTGGACGCAAAACGATAGCCCAGAGGCACCAGACACAGGCGGAAGAAAGCTCCCCATGCAGGACAGGGAGTGATCCTGTCCTGCAGCCAGCATTTATTGAGCATCTGCTATGTGTAAGTACAGCATTAGCTCTTTCAGTCCTGACCACGACCCTACAAGTAGGTCCTACGAATATGCCCATTTTATTGACAAGGAAACAGAGGCACCGAAAGATGAAGTAGCCTGTTCCAGTCATGTAGATGGAAATTCAACTTTCTTTAGATTGGTACGCAAACCCAGAGAGGCTGCCCTTGGGCAGTTCCAGAGGTTGGAAGGGGGCCTCCACGGACACCCAAGGGGCAAACTCTGTTGGTCCCTGGAGCCCACCCCTGAAGGGGATTTTGTCACCAGCCCAGGGAAAGAAGCAGAGAAAAACACAGATCACTGTTACAGAAATATTCACAGCTGGCTTTTTAGGGCACTTGAATTTGCAGGCTGAGGTTCTGACCCACTAAACACCCAGCTCATAGATTAAATAAGATGAAAAATGTTCAAGAACCTGCAAAGTGCCTGGTACACAGTAGGGAGATAAGAAATGGCAATGCTCTTATTTCCCATTGACCTTACATTTATTGGAGAGCTCAGATCTTTCTCTGAACCATTCTTTTTAATTTCTAGTTCCTTTATGTTTCCTTAAGGTCAACCAGGTCAGCCAGGCTGATGGTCCAGCATATTTTCCGGTATGGCCATAGCAGAGATCAAATTATTCAAAGGGGAAAGGTCAGTATAAACTGAAGAGTCGATGAACCGGGTGTGGTATATCTATGTAGTGGAATATTTTTCAGCCATAAAAAGGGATGAAGTATTGACAATGTGGATGAAGCTTGTAAACATTATGCTGAGTGAAAGAAGTCAGAATCATACTATATGATTCCATTTATATAAAATGTCTAAAATAGGCAAATCCATTGAGATAGGAGATGTGGTAGTAATAGCCAGGAGCTAGGGGAACAGGAGCAGGGAGGGGCAGCTTAGTGGGTACAGAGTTTCTTTTGAGATTGATGAATAGTTTCTGGAAATAGATAAAGGTAGTGATGGGGACAGGTCTTCCCCAGTGACTCCGTGGTAAAGAATCTGCCTGCAAGGCAGGACACTTGAGTTCGATCCCTGGGTCAGGAAGATCCCCTGGAGGAGGGCATAGCAACCCACTCCAGTATTCCTGCCTGGAGAATCCTATGGCCAGAGGACCCTGGTGGGCTATGGTCCATAGGATTGCAAAGAGTCAGATAGGACTGAAGCAACTTAGCATGCAGGCAGTGATGGGGCAACACGGTGAATGTACTCAGTGCCACTGAATGGTATACTTCAAAATGGTGAATTATAAATTTTGTGGCATTTTTGCCGATTAAAATTAAAATGCCAGTGTCCTAAAGACAAGGAAGTGCCAAGCGACTGTTCCAGATGAGTGGGGACTAAAGGACCAGGACGCTCAAACGTGCTGTGATATCCTGGACCACAGCCTGGAGCAGAAAAGACAGATTCACTCTGAAGGGCATTATTTGAACCACTGAGCAACTTTTAACTTGATCTATGGACTAGATCACAGTATCTCATCAAATGTTAAATTCCCTGTGAATTGATCCACATTGATACTCGTGTAAATGAATGTCTTTGTTTTTGAGAAGGAGACCCTGAGCTATTTAGGAGCAAAGGATGCCTGCGACTTCCTCTCAACTGGTTCAGAAAAAAAAAAGATGGTAGATTAATCAATAGAAGGGACGGATAGATAGAGCAAACCTGGAGAATCTGGGTCAAGAGAATATGGTTCTCTGTATTATTCTTGTAATTTTTTCTGTAAGTGTGAAGATGTTTCCAAAAAGTTAAAATGGTACTAATGCATATATATGGAATTTAGAAAGATGCAAATGATAACCTTGTATAAGAGACAGCAAAAGAGACACAGATGTATAGAACAGTCTTTGGGACTCTGTGGGAGAGGGTGAGGGTGGGATGATTTGGGAGAATGGCATTGAAACACGTATGTTGTCATATGTGAAACGAATCACTAGTTCAGGGTCAATGCAAGTTATAGGATGCTCGGGGCTGGCATGCGGGGATGACCCAGAGGGAGGATAAAGGGAGGAGGGAGGTGGGAGGGGGGTTCAGGAGGGGGAACTTATGTAAACCCGGGGCGAATTCATGTCAATGTATGGCAAAACCAACCAATATAATATTGTAAAATAATTTGCCTCCAATAAAAAATAAATTAATTACCAAAAATAAAAAAATAAAAAATAAAAAGAACAATGAAAAAAAAAAAAAAGTTAAAATGGTTGCTTTATTTCCACTGATAAAGAGACTCTGCCCTGAGTCACCCACCTGACCATCCTCACCCCCAGCACCCCGACCTCCCTTTTTCTACTCTGAGACTCCCAAGCTCAGATCACTAAAGAGTCGATGTTGAGCATGGAAAGAGGCCCCAGATCCTACCCAGGGGGACCCTGCACTATAGCAGGTGGTTAGATGTTTTAAGTGTCCACCTCGAACGTGATAACACGAAGCTAACTTCGATCTCTGCTCGTTTCACAAGCTCTGGACTATGCCGCAGAATAATCCAGACCCCAGAACAGGACGCCTCCCCACCCCCTGCTCCCACGCTCACAGTTACCCCTCACATCAGCTGACAAAGATCCTCGCCTGGGATGAGCTCATGCAGCCCTTCCCTCTCACTGACTTCACGAGGGCAGGAAAAAGATGCTGATTCTAACGCTCTGTGGTTTTTAGGATCCTCCCGATGTAAATGACTTGCAAAGTTTAGCCACGGCAGTATCTCTATTATAAAGAAGGGAAACAGCTGAAGCGTCCAGGCCAGAGGCGACTGGCTCAATAACAATAACACATCCAGGCAAAACAATTCTATGCAACCAGCAAAAGAATGAGGAAGTTTACCTAAGGGTGGGTGTGGAAAGAACTCCAAGATCCAGGGTGAAACAGAACAAGTAAGAACAGTGTGTGAAGCAACACTGCCTACCCAAGAGGAGCCGTTCTTCCTCTGTTTTCCTCTCTCCCCCCAACCCTTCTCCCCTCCTCACCACTTCCCCTCTGTCTCTAGTTCTGCCGCTCTATCTCTCCTGAGTGTCTGCACAGACTAGCTCCAGAAGCAGGCAGAGGAAATCTGGAACCGTGGCTGCCCCAGGGGAAGGGAAGTAGGAGGTTGGTATACTTTTTTTTGGCCCCTGCTAAGAGGCATGTGGGATCCTAGTTCCCTGACCAGGCATCGAACCTGCATCCGCTGCATTGGAAGCACAGAATCTTAACCACTGGACTGCCAGGGAGGTCCCGCACCATATATGCTTTTGTTCTTCTGGTACGGAGAGCCCTATCAGTGAATATACCACCCCTTCCCCTCTCCCCAGAAATAGATGTTATATAGCCTCTACCAAAGAATCTGTGGTTCTACCATGCCAGCAGGGGCTTCCCAGGTGACTCAGCAGTAAAGAATCCACCTGCCAAGCTGGAGATGCATGTTTGCTCTGTGGGTCAGAAAGATCCCCTGGAGAAGGAAATGACAACCCACTCCAGTGTTCTTGCCTGGGGAATCCCACGGACAGAGAAGCCTGGCAGGCTACAGTCCACAGGGTCTCAAAGAGTGGGACACGACTTGGCGACTGAGCACAAACACAAGTGCATTCTAGGAGTCTAGGAAAGAGTCTAAGGGTATTTCTTCATCTCATAAATGTTAACAGCCTAGCGATTGGCTCCTGACATACCTGGCACCTGTCCTTGGAGAGGTTATGGTCTCCTGCAAGAGAGAAATTAATCACCAGGAATGGAAACTGAGCGTGTTCTACAGAGAATCCAGCCTGGTGGGGGATCAGGAGAAGGGTGTAGGAAAAATCAAACCACAACACCGTGCAACCCACTCCAGCATCCTTGCCTGGGAAATCCTATGGACGGAGGAACCTGGAGGGCTACAATCCATGGGGTCGCAAAAAAAGTCAGAGACGACTTAGCCACTAAGCAACAACAAAGAACTAAATAGAAATGAAAACACACACACACACAAAAAAAAAAAAAAACACTGTAACATGGTCCAGACGAAATTTCTGCACTGATGGGAATGTCCCAGAGGTGTGCCACCCAGTATGGTAGCCGCCAGTCACCTGTGGCCGTGGAGTTTGTGACATGCGGCAGGTGTGTCTGGGAACTGAACTTATACTTTGCTGTCACTTTAATTAAGTCTCATCAGCCACGTATGGCTGGTGGCTGCGTCTCAGACACCAGGAGTCCAGGGCTCCTAAGCGCTTCCTAGGTGTTAGTTCGTTAATTCTCTAACCACAATGTTTACGCTACAACAAGCCCAAAGGCAGGGTACTCTTTTTTTCCTAAGATCACAGGCTCATTTTAAGAGCCCTTGCCTTGTGTGGAGAAAGGGCCAGATCAGAAGCTGAGAAGCAGAGGCGACTGGGATTGTCCAGCTGCAGTGAGGGACGATGGTGGTTTGCACTAGGGTGGTGACAGTGAGGACTCGTGAACGGATCAGAGGAGAACAGGGCTAAGGAGAAGGTGCTTAGGAGAAAAGCAATCAGAGTCACCAAGTTCTAAGTCCTTTGTATGTATCAGCTCTTCTTTTTTTTTGCCATCACAACACCCATTTTGCAGATGAGAAAACAGAGGCTACAGACAGCTTAAGAGACCTTTCCAGGTCCTCGCTGTGAGCAAGAGGCAGAGGTAGGAGAGACCTTCAGAGAGTCCAAGAACCTAGAACCTTCTCTGAGAGGTTACCAGGCCTCAGACGTGGTGGGAGTGAGGGGCATGCCTTCAAGGCAAAGGGTCACAAGGTAACAGGGAGGGTGTCACACACCAGAACGTGAAAGAACAACAGCGTGGCTGGCAGGCAGCCAGGACGAGGTGGGAGGAGCCACAGATGTCATGTTAAAGGAGATGTATTTTGTCCTGGGGTAATGGGGAGCCACAGATGGTCTTCGACTCACAGAGCGACTAGATGAGAGTTCTTGTTTAGAAAGGTGCCTCCGGCTGCTGTGGGGAGGTGAGATTAGAGGCAAGAGGATCAGAGAGGAGGCTGGGGCAGGGACTCAGGCCAGCAAAGACAGGAGTGACGCCCAGAGGAGGAAGACAAGTAGGAGACTTGAGAGGGACAACACACCCCTTCCCTCCCTCGCGGGGCTTCCGTCTTGCCATCTTTGGAGCAGGAAACGTCCTGCCAACTATCCCCTTCTTTACGGTGGAAATAATAGACTCAGGAATGCTGTCAGGGCTAGGAAATACACGGGAGGCACAGTCTGCTTTCTTTTCCGGAACATCCCTCTCCCCGTTTCTACATGGACACAACATCTTTAAACAATCCACCCACAGAACCACATAAAACCACTAAAGCAACCTCAGAAACTGGGATACAAGGGTGGGGGTTAGCATCTCGACTCATCTTCTTGAATTTGCACAGTCTTTGAGACTCAACATCCCTGAGCACGAAGAAACAGAGGCATCTGCATTTTAAAAACCATGTGAAAAAGACAAACCTCTGGATCCTTTCAGGATGCGACGAACTACCTTTCAGGTTGACAAAAACAAAAATAGTTTCATCTGACCATGCAGATGGGTGTCTAGACAAGTAAATACTCTCCTGCTCTGAACATGAGGAATATAAATCGGTACAGGTTTTGGCAATATCTGTTAAAATAAAAATTGTCTATGTCCTGGATTCAGCATTTGCAGTTCTGAAAACCAGACATGAATCCAAAGATATAATTCTGGTGTTTTAGGGTTTGCTTTTTTTTTTTTGCCTGCCCAGCCTGTGGGATCTTATCTCCCTGACCAGGGATCGAACCCAGGCCCATGACAGTGAAAGTATTGAGTCTTAACCACTGGACCACCAGGGAATTTTCCAATTTTGGTTTTGAAGACAAACAGCCTAAATTTCCATTGATAAGCAGTGGAAACTCTCACTGGCATATCACACAGCTGATATAAAGAAAACGGGAATTTCCCTGAAATACACCAGGATATAACAGTATCTTTCTCACAGATTAAGCCGAAGTTTGTAAATGTCAAGTGCCTAGCACACTGCCTGACATGCAGATGAAGGTTGTCAATAATATTATAAGTTATTCATGTAAGAATAAAAAACAAGATGCAGGATATTGTGTAAAAAAGACTCCTTTTTGTAGGGTAGAAAGTATAGACACACCACAGGCATTGAGCGCCGGCTGTATGCCAGGCACTGCTGAAAGAGCTTCCCATGTATTATCTCACTGAACTCGCTCCAGACCCTATGATACAGATTTCGCGCTATAGGGTGATTATCCCCATCTTAGTGACAAGGAGAAGGAGGCTCAGAAGGATGAGTCTCTTCAGCTCTTACACGAGACAGGCAGGGTTTGAACCTAGTTTCAGTATGATCTCCGTGTCAAAATGCTCCTTACTCCCTACACTGTCATGGACTGTTTCCAGAAGTGTTAGCCACAAACTGCTGCCCAATCCCACTCCCCATGCTTCTGGTTACAAGGAACCAGAGTTACAAGGAACCAGAGCTACAAGGAATCTGAGTCTCTGGGCAGGGACGGTCCTTTCACTGAATACCCTTTAGGGATTTGGGACTTTTTTTTAATCATTAGTATTCACAAAGAAAAAGCTCTAGTCCATCTTTTAATTAAAAAAAAGTTTCTGACATTACAGAACTGAACTGAAATGTATTAATATTTCACTCCTACATTTCCATGACAAAAAAAATCTCATGAGGCCAAAAAAACACAGGGATTAGCTTATAAAACTAAAGATGGATCTCAGCATCAGCTGAGCAGAGAAAGGAATGAAAACATTTTAACTTTAAAAAATCACGAGTGAATAATAAAATGTGTAGAAACAAAATTTTCAAACTATTGGCGATTATTTAACAGAAAGGAAAAGTCAAAGCTAATCGCGGGCCCTATAACCCCTTGACAGTCTTACTCCTCAGCTGCTTCCCAGCCCTGGAGGGGGAGAGGAAGGTGAGGGGAGAAGGGGAGAAGTCAAGGACTGGGAGGAGGGGGAAGGAAAAGGGGAGCAGATGGTGCCAGGAACAGAGAGCACACACAAAGGGGGTGGCTGCCCTCCACTCTCCCCCAGACTCACCATCTTCAGGTCTCTCCCAGATTCTCCTCTGATCAAAGGCTCTCAAGGGCTGTGGTTTGCAAGCCCCAAGGGAGGGTGCATATAACCACAGAGGAAATGACCCGTCTTACCCCTCTGGGGTTCTCATTGGTCTGGGGCTCGGGGTTTCTTCCACAAGGCACATACCCAGTGAACCCTGAACCTCCTCCAGCTGCTCCACAGAACGGGCCAGGAGGAAGTTCCAGGTCCCAGGAGGAAGGAAGCCAGACATTAGAGGCTCCCACCTTGTCTAGAGCTGGCCCCTCTCCTGGCCTTGAGTTCCCCACTTTGAGAGGCTCTCTCTTTCCTTCTATGGCCCCAGGTAGCAGCGAAAAAGCTCAGGGGTTCAATTGGCTTAAACCTGGGAACTGGGGATTGATTGTGAGCCCCAGCCTCCCAGCTGGGTTCCATTGAGACCCAGAGAGGAAAAGCAAGTCTGTGAAGATGGCCCAGTACTTGAGGACTATTCAGTCTTCTTGTCTAGCCATCACCATCTTTCCCCGTCCTTTTCTGGATTCTTGCTGAAACATGCTGGAGTCTGGGGTGGGAAAGAAACTATGTTATTGGTTTCTCATTGCTGCTGTAATAAATCGCCATAAACTGAGTAACTTAAAACAATAGAAATGTATCCTCTTACAGTTCTAGAGGCCAGAAGTCAACAGGGCTACATTCCCTCTGTAGGTTCCAGAGGAGAGTGAGTTCCTGCCTCTTCCGTTTCCACTGACTGCCAGCGCTCCTTGGCTTGTGGCCACATCATTCCCATACCTGCCTCTAAAGACAGAGACATCTCCTTCCTTCCAACTGCGGGTCACACGTCTCCCTCTGCCTCCCTGGTATAAACACTCTTGTGATTACATTTAAGAACATTCTAGGGGACTTCCTTGGAGGTGCAGTGGGTAAGAATCTGCCTGCCGATGCAGGGGACACGGGTTTGATCCCCGGCCCAGGAAGATTCCACATGCTGTGGAGCGACTCAGTCTGAGAGCTGCAACTACTGGACCTGCATGGCACAATGACAAGTCCAGGCCCCTAGAGCCCGTGCTCCGTGACGAGAGAAGCCACCACAATGAGAAAACCGAGCAACACAGCCTCCTCTTACTGCAGCTAGAGAAAGCCCACACCAAGCAACGAAGGCCCTGTGCATGCTCAGCCACTCAGCCGAGTCCCACTCTTTATGACTCCATGGACTGTAGCCCGCCAGGCTCCTCTGTCCATGAGATTCAGCAAGCAAGAGTACTGGAGTAGGTTGCCATTGCCTCCTCCAGGGGATCTTCCCGACCCAGGGATCAAACTTGAGTCTCCCGCACCTCCTGCAATGGCAGGTGGATTCTTTACCACTGAGCCACCTACAAAGACCCAGTGCAGCCCCCCCAAAAGAACCCCCTAATCCAGGATAATCTTCCATTTCAAGATCATTAGTTTCTCTGCCATGTCCCTTTTCCTACATAAAGTCACCCTGCAGGTTTCAGTCAATAGGAGGCATACATCCCTGGGAACCATTTTTCAGTCTTTAGCAATGGAGCATGATGGCTACCATGAGTGTAGAAACAGGTTCATTTTTCCCACGCTCATCTGCAACGCTCCAATAGGTCACCCACATCCTTCCTCCCCAAATAGTGTTCTTCTACAGCGAGCTTCAATTTGTGCAGATCTAGCTTTCTTTTCATAGCGGAGATGATCCATGTAAACATTTGAACAATTCAGAAATGTACTCCCCCCCATGACCCCTCCCAATAAAGCATTGAAAAGTCCCCTGACCTTCACCCTTCTGAAACTCCTATTAGCAGTTTGGAATGTACTCTCCTAGACTTTTACAAATGCGGTGCTTGTGTTTGGGAATGGACGTGTGAGTGCACGATGTTGGGCAAAGTTTGTTTCCGCTAGATGAAGCCACGTGTGGTGGACTTGACTCAGCGAGGATTTTGAAGGTCTTCGACGAGGGGATTCTTTACTGATAGGAATGCATGGTTGTTATACCAACTCTGACCTTAAGAGGGCGCATGAGCTGGAGGAGAGTCAGGAGGCCAGGCCATACCCTCTTTACTAAGATTTTTAGACCACAGTTGGATATTGCAAAAGGAAATCAGTCCTAAATATTGAATATTCATTGGAAGGACTGATGCTGAAGCTGAAGCTCCAGTACTTTTCCACCTGATACAAAGAACTGACTCATTGGGAATGACCTTGTTGCCAGGAAAGATTGAAGGCAGGAGGAGAAGGGGACGACAGAGAATGAGATGGTTGGATGGCATCACTGACTCAACGGACTTGAGTTTGAGCAAGCTCTGGGAGTTGGTGATAGACAGGGAAGCCTGGCGTGCTGCAGTCCATAGGGTTGCAAAGAGTCTGACATAACTGAGGAACTGAACTGAACCGGGCATTGCCTTAAAATCACAGGTTCTTAACGTTTTCTATGTCCTGGACCCTTGGAAAAGTTATTAACTGCTTCTCAGAATAATTCTTACAACTTTTTGAAAGTGAAAGTGTTAGTCACTCAGTCGTGTCAGACTCTTTGTGACCCCAGGGACTGTAACCAGCCAGGCTCCTCTGTCCGTAGAATTCTCCAAGCAAGAAGACTGGAGTGGGTTGCCATTCCCTTCTCCAGCGGCTCTTCCCAACCCAGGGACCGAACCCAGGTGTGCTGCAGGCAGATTCTTTTCCGTCGGAGCCACCTTATGGTGGTGCGGATTCAAATGCAACAAGAAGTGGCCAGGTCAGTATAAAAGCAATAAGGGAATGTGTAAGAGGTCACCTGATGTAAGCCGCTGTCCTCATTCCCATTTCGTCAATTGTTCCGATAACGGGCTTTGATCACTTTTTTCAGAACGATGTTTTTGTAAATACATTGAAGCATCTTATGTTGTTTTAATAGTGCCGTAAATCCATTGTTAGTTTGAAGCTTCCCTGTTGGTGGAACGTTAGGTGATTTCCAATGTTTTTGTCCATATTGCAGGGAGCACCCTAGCACGTGCGTCCTGGTGCCTGTGTATGAGGCTTTATTGCAGACAACGCTCTGAAAATGGAACTGCAGGGCAGAGTGGGTGTGCTTTGTCGTCAGCATGTGCAGCCTTTACGCTGGTGTCCCCTCCTTCTGTTCCGCAAGATCCACACCCAGGCAGTTCAACACAGCAGCCACCAGCCATATTCAACTACCGAGTTACAGAAACGCGGTGAGTCCACACTGAGATGGGCTCTGAGTATAAAACACACCAGATTGCCAAGACTTATTGGGAAAAAAGATGATTGTAGAACACCTCAACAATTTTTTATTGTATTATATGTTCAAATAATAATCATGGAAAAATTGGAAAAATCGTGTTAAGCGAAAGGCACTATTCTTTATTTCTTTGGCGGCTCCAGGTCTTAGCTGCAGCACGTGGGATCTTTTGCTGCAGCATGCAGGATCTAGTTCCCCAACCAGGAATCGAACCCAGGCCCCCCACTGACTTGGGAGTACAAAGTCTTACTCCGTACCACCAGGGAGGTCCTGCAAAGTGTATTATTAATTACAGTTGATGCCTGAACAAAGCAGGGGTGAGGGGCACTGGCCTGACTGAAAATCCTAGTACTGCTCCCTCTGCCTCAGAAACAAAGGAATTGATGAATGACTCACCCAAGGGCGGGAAGCAGAAACAGTCTGGATAGAATCAGGACTCAAATCTTAGTTCTTTGGATTCCAAAGACTGTGATCTCTAATTGAGCACAAACTTTTCCCCACACTTAATTTAAAAATCTGTAAAATGAAAATATAGGTACTATATTGAAAAAAACTATATTTCCATTAAAAAAATTTTAAGTGGGTGCTGTGTGCTTAGTCACTCAGTCGTCTCCGACTCTTTGTGACCCCATGGACTGTAGCCCGCCAGGCTCCTCTGCCATGGGGATTCTCCAGGCAAGAATACTGGAGTGGGTTGCCATGCCCTCCTCCAAGGGATCTTCCCAACCCAGGGTTCAAACCCAGGTCTCCTGCATTGCAGGTGGATTCTTTACCATCTCAACTACAAACTGGCACTTGCCAAGAGAATTTGCCATCTGCCTCTGGGGAGACTGAACCCTGTGCTGGTGTAGCTGTTGACCTTCCACATGCCCTGAGGGGAATTCAGGGTGGAGACTGAGGCACTCTGCCCTCCAGGGAAACTGGCGGAACAGGTCCTTAGATAGTTAGATATTTTCAGAAACTGATTTCATGATCCCAATCCCTGCATCTCCTCATCTCTAGAAAAGCATTAAATCCCTTCATTATGACATCATCCTCCTGACTTGAAGAAAACCTCTTGTAGAGTACGTGCTTGATCGCACTGAACTCTGTCTTCACCGAAATCTTATTTATTGACCTTTCCCCACTGCTTCTTTGGAGCAGTCTTTCAGAGCTATCAGAGGTGCTGTCTCCCGGGCTGCAGCCCTCACACGTGCGTGCTAAGTCACTTCAGTCGTGTCTGACTCTTTTCGACCCCATGGGCTTTAGCCCACCAGACTCCTCTGTCCATGCAAATTCTCTAGGCAAGAATACTGGAGTGGGTTGCCATGCCCTCCTCCACGAGATCTTCATGACCCAGGGATCGAACTCACATCTCTTATGTCTCCTGCATTGGCAGGCAGATTCTTTACCACTAGCACCACCTGGGAAGCCCTAATTTTGTCCCCAAATAAAATTTAACTCGCAACTCTCACATTGTGCATCGAGAGGATTAAAATCTACACGATGGGAAGGCAAAGAGCAGAAAAAAGATATGACCAAGTGGCATACAGACTCATAGGGTTTTGTGACCCCAAGTCTATAGGGCCGTGCAGAGCTGACCCCATCTGGAGGGGCAGGGCTGAGCAGATGGCTGAAGCCACTGCACCCCAAGGGCAGCTGTGGCCAGCCACCGGCCTGCCAGCAGCCACAGGAAGCCCAGAGCCGGTCAGATGTCAGCAATCTACGCAGAGGCTCTCAACTGTGGGCACTGCGGTTTTCGAGGCAGGATGTGGAGGACCTACTGTTGCAGCCACGCGTTCCAGGAAACAAACTCACTCAGAAGGACAATGCAGATAGTGGAGTGCAGTTTGTTAAACCGGCGGGCCCAAGGCAGAGTCTCCTCTTAGCCAAGGACTCCGACCAGTTTTTGTGAAAACCCTAAGTGTACACGCTCAAACCCACCTCCCCAAATTCCTTGAAACTAGTCTGGACAAGCTAAAAGAGAGATTGGATCAAAGTTAACCCATGATTCATGTGTCATAAGCCTAGATAGTTAAATAATGGACATTTATCAATAGGCCTGTGGTCATATCCCAATAAACATAATGGAATTTGTTCAGCATATTTGTTTAGAGATAATTAGCATATTCTTTTAGGTGATGGAGAGTCCAGGTACAAGTCCAGAGGCTCTTTTATCCGGGGGGGTCTGGTTTTCCATTGGTATGCCATTTCTATAGACACCAGGTGCAAAGTTCAGAGTCCATTGGGAGGGTGACCATACGTGTAGCCTACTGTTCGCAGCCTGGCCTAGGATGGAGTCCAGCTTTGTCTGTTTCCTCCTTCACTATAGGCAGCAATGCTTGGGTCCATACAGTCTTCTGACCCTGGCCAGACTGGTTCACTAGAACTTTCAACACTGCGGAAACTGAGACCCGGGAGGTGGCAAAAAACACCGGCGGGGGTGGGGGGGGGCCTGGGAGAAGAACTCGGAGGGTGCCTCAAAGAGAGGGCCTCTCAAAGGCTGGCAGAAAACACCACCAACAACAATAATAATAATAGCACCTAAGCCATTGCCTGGTGACCAGGGGCTGTTCCTAGCATCTCACAATAACAGAAACAGGTTAAGAAGTGCTGAGACTTCCCTATGGCCCAGCGGTTGAGACTCCACCATTCCACTGCAGGGGCATGTGTTCGATTCCTGGTCAGGGGAATTAATCCCACCTGCTGCATGGGATGGCCAAAATAAATAAATACAATTTATAAAAAAAAAAAAAAAGATAAGAAGTGCTAACCCTGATGGATTCAGAATGAGAAGCTATTATTATTACTACTCTGAAAATTCTGGAAGTTTCTAATTCTAAAATTGTTTAAGTGTATGAAGAGCAGAAGCATCTCTGACTTTCAAACTTACCAATTCTTTTCTTTGTTTTTTTTTTTGAATCTCAGTTTCCTGACCAGGAATTGAACCCAGGCCCACAGCAGTGAAAGTGCCGAGTCTTAACCGCTAGACTGCCAGGGAATTCTCATAAAATGTCAGTTCTAAGATTCTGTTATTCTGAGCTCCAAAATCACTGCAGATGGTGATTGCAGCCATGAAATTAAAAGATGCTTACTCCTTGGAAGGAAAGTTATGATCAACCTAGACAGCATATTCGGAGAAGGCGATGGCACCCCACTCCAGTACTCTTGCCTGGGAAATCCCATGGACAGAGGAGCCTGGTAGGCTGCAGTCCATGGGGTCGCGAAGAGTCGGACATGACTGAAGCGACTTAGCAGCAGCAGCAGACAGCATATTAAAAAGCAGAGACATTACTTTGTCTACAAAGGTCCGTCTAGTTAAGGCTATGGTTTTTCCAGTGGTCATGTATGGACCTGAGAGTTGGACTACAAAGAAATCTGAGTGCTGAAGAATTGATGCTTTTGAATTGTGGTGTTGGAGAAGACTCTTGAGAGTCCCTTGGACTGCAAGGAGATCCAAGCAGTCCATCCTAAAGGAGATCAGTCCTGAGTGTTCATTGGAAGGACTGAGGTTGAAGCTGAAACTCCAATACTTTGGCCACCTGATGTGAAGAGCTGACTCATTTGAAAAGACCCTGAAGCTGGTTGAGATTGAGGGCAGGAGGAGAAGGGGACGACAGAGGACGAGATGGTTGGATGGCATCATTGACTCAATGGACATGGGTTTGGGTGGACTTCAGGAGTTGGTGATGGACAGGGAGGCTGGGCATGCTGCGGTTCATGGGGTCGCAAAGAGTTGGACATGACTGAGCGACTGAACTGACTGAACTGAAAGATTCTGTCATTTTTTAAATTTCTATTAATTTATTTTTAACTTACAGACAAATGAACTCCTCTCATTTGGGGGAGCAGGTCCATGGATCTTTTTTTTTTTTTTTTTGCTACAATTATATAACTTGTGGGATCTCAATTTGGAGACCAGGGATTGAACCTGAGCCCTCATCAGTGAAAGCACAGAATCCTAAGCACTGGACCGCCAGGAAATTCCCAGTCTATGAGTCTTAACAAAGGCATTGAGTCATGTAGCCATTACCACAAACAAGTCACATCGCCTTCCAAAATTCCCTTGGGGCTTCCTCTCTGTCAACACCACTGCCACCTGTAACCCCTGGCAACCACTGATCTATTCTCCATCACCAAAGTTCTGTCTTTTCCAGAATGTTCTATAAATGGAACCAAACAGTATACAGGCTTCTGAATCTCAGTTCTTTCCCATAGCATAAGATGTTTAAAATTCATGCATGTCATGGCATGGATCACAGGTTCCTTTTAATAGCTGAGGAGTTTTTCATTGTCTGGGTGTTTCGCAGTTTGTGTATCCATTTACCCCTGGAAGGATGAGTTGTTTCCCATTTGGAACAATTACTTTAAAAGCTGCTGCAAATATTCTCCACAGGGTGTTCTGTGATCCTGTGTTGTTTTGGTTTTGGTCACTCAGTTGTGTCTGACTCTTTGTGACCTCATGGACTGTACCCCATGGACTGCTCCTCTCTCCATGGGATTTTCCAGTCAAGAATACTGGAGTCGGTTTCCATTTCCTTCTCCAGGGATCTTCCCGACCCAGGGATCGAATCCACATCTCTTCCATCTCCTGCATTGGCAGGTGGATTCTTTACCCTTGAGCCATCTGAGATTCCCATTTTGCAGACAGGCTAATGGAGGCTCAGAGAAGCTTCAGGGTAGGCCCCCAGGAGTGGGATTTCTGGGTCATATGGTGAGTGCATGTTTCATTTCATAAGAAATTGACCATATGAGGGAATTCCCTAACAGTTCAGTGGTTAAAACTTCATGTTTCCAGTGCAAGGGGATCAGGTTCAATCCCTTTTAAAAGATTTCACTTTTTAAAAAGAGCTGGGTTCAGGGGAAACCAGATAAAATGGGTCAGGTGGGGTGACATGGTACCTCCTTAGGTCATCCATCTTTAAGCCCATCTTTAAGCCCCTCACTGGTCAAGGGGCAATCCCCAAACCCCAGCATCAGCATCTCCTGGTTTTGTAAGAAATGTGAATCTCAGACCCTGCCCCTGTGCTGCTATATGACAACCTGCATTTTAACAAGAGACCCAGGTGGTTCCTGGGCACCTTAAGGGCTAAGAGGTGCTGGACCAGAGCATGCCTGGGAGAAACTGATGAAGTGTGCCCTCCCGCCCTCACTATGCAAATGCTGCCCTCCTGTGGAGATGTTCTCAGCCTTCTCCCCTTCTTCGTGAGTGTGTGTTCCTGCTCAGTCGTGTCTGATTCTTTGCGACCCAGTGGACTGCTGTCCACCAGGTTCCTCTGTCCACGGAATATTCCAGGCAAGAATACTGGAGTGAAGTGCCATTTCCTACTCCAGGGGATCTTTCTGACCCAGGGATTGAACCCATGTCTCTTATGTCCTCTGCACTGGCAGGCAGGTTCCTGGGAAGCCCTCTCCTTTTCAGAGTCTATCCGTATTGGACTGTGGGTGCATATGTTTGCAATCTGCTGGAAATCTGAAATGAAGGCAGAGATGTGTTCTTGGAAATGAGTAATATATATATTCCTCTCTAATTTTTAACTGTTTAATATGCTACCCCAAGAAGAAGACAAAAGTCTGTGAAAACACACACACACGTAAGAAGAAAGAAAATAGACAAGATCCAGAGAGAAGTGGAGTTTTGCTTGAGTTTCCCCAAGAGTAGACTCCAAGAATATGACTTGGGAGACAAGACCTTCTAGAACACCCAAAAAAGATGTCCTTTTCATTATAGGGGACTGGAATACAAAAGTAGGAAGTCAGGAAACACCTGGAGTAACAGGCAAATTTGGCCTTGGAGCACACAATGAAGCAGGGCAAAGGCTAATAGAGTTTTGCCAAGAGAATGCATTGGTCATAGCAAACACCCTCTTCCAACAACACAAGAGAAGACTCTACACATGGACATCACCAGATGGTCAACACCGAAATCAGATTGATTGTATTCTTTGCAGCCAAAGATGGAGAAGCTCTATACAGCCAGCAAAAACAAGACTGGGACCTGACTGTGGCTCAGATCATGAACTCCTTACTGCCAAATTCAGACTTAAATTGAAGAAAGTAGGGAAAAACCACTAGACCATTCAGGTATGACCTAAATCAAATCCCATATGATTATACAGTGGAAGTGAGAAATAGATTTAAGGGACTAGATCTGATAGAGTGCCTGATGAACTATGGACGGAGGTTCGTGACATTGTACAGGAGACAGGGATTAAGACCATCCCCGTGGAAAAGAAATGCAAAAAAGCAAAATGGCTGTCTGAGGAGGCCTTGCAAATAGCTGTGAAAAGAAGAGAAGCGAAAAGCAAAGAAGAAAAGGAAAGATATAAGCATCTGAATGCAGAGTTCCAAAGAATAGCAAGGAGAGATAAGAAAGCCTTCCTCAGTGATCAATGCAAAGAAATAGAGGAAAACAACAGAATAGGAAAAACAAGAGATCTCTTCAAGAAAATTAGAGATGCCAAGGGAACATTTCATGCAAAGATGGGCTTGATAAAGGACAGAAATGGTATGGCCCTAACAGAAGCAGAAGATATTAAGAAGAGGTGGCAAGAATACACAGAACAACTGTACAAAAAAGATCTTCATAACCCAGATAATCACGATGGTGTGATCACTGACCTGGAGCCAGACATCTTGGAATGTGAAGTCAAGTGGGCCTGAGGAAACATCACTATGAACAAAACTAGTGGAGGTGATGGAATTCCAGTTGGCCCGTTTCAAATCTTGAAAGATGATGCTGTGAAAGTGCTGCACTCAATATGCCAGCAGATTTGGAAAACTCAGCAGTGGCCACAGGCCTGGAAAAGGTCAGTTTTCATTCCAATTCAAAAGAAGGGCAATGCCAAAGAATGCTCAAACTACCGCACGATTACACTCATCTCACACACTAGTAAAGTCATGCTAAAAATTCTCCAAGCCAGGCTTCAGCAATACATGAACCGTGAACTTCCAGAGATTCAAGCTGGTTTTAGAAAAGGCAGAGGAACCAAAGATCAAATTGCCAACATCCGCTGGATAATGGAGAAAGCAAGAGAGTTCCAGATAAACATCTATTTCTGCTTCATTGACTATGCCAAAGCCTTTGACTGTGTGGATCACAATAAACTGTGGAACATTCTGAAAGAGATGGGACTACCAGACCACCTGACCTGTCTCTTGAGAAACTTGTATGCAGGTCAGGAAGCAACAGTTAGAACTGTACATGGAACAACAGACTGGTTCCAAATTGGGAAAGGAGTACGTCAAGGCTGTATATTGTCACCCTGCTTATTTAACTTATATGCAGAGTACATCATGAGAAACGCTGGATTGGAGGAAGCACAAGCTGGAATCCAGATTGCCAGGAGAAATATCACTAACCTCAGATATGCAGACGACACCACTCTTAGGGCAGAAAGTGAAGAGGAACTAAAGAGCCTCTTGATGAAGTAAAAGAGGAGAGTGAAAAGTTGGCTTAAAGCTCAACATTCAGAAAACTAAGATCATGGCATCTGGTCCCAACACTTCATGGGAAATAGATGAGGAAACAATGGAAACAGTGAGAAACTATTTTTTTGGACTCCAAAATCACTGCAGATGGTGACTGCAGCCAGGAAATTAAAAGATGCTTACTCCTTGGAAGGAAGGTTATAACCAACCTGGATAGTGTATTAAAAAGCAGAGACATTACTTTGCCAACAAAGGTCCGTCTAGTCAAGGCTATGGTTTTTCCAGTGGTCATGTATGGACCTGAGATTTGGACTGTGAAGAAAGCTGAGTGCCGAAGAATTGATGCTTTTGAACTGTGGTGTTAGAGAAGACTCTTGAGGGTCCCTTGGACTGCAAGGAGATCCAACCAGTCCATCCTAAAGGAGATCCGTCCTGAGTGTTCATTGGAGGGACTGTTGTTGAAGCTGAAACTCCAAAACTTTGACCACCTCATGCAAAGAGTTGACTCACTGGAAAAGACCCTGATGCTGGGAGGGATTGGGGGTGGGAGGAGAAGGGGACGACAGAGAATGAGATGGCTGGATGGCATCACCGACTCGATGGACATGAGTTTGGGTAGGCTCCAGGAGTTGGTGACGGACAGGGAGGCCTGGCGTGCTGTGATTCATGGGGTCGCAAAGAGTTGGACACGACTGAGCGACTGAACTGAACTGAACTATTTAGGAGGTGACCTTGGGAGTGGAGGTCCCAAGGAGTGGAGTGGAGGAGTGGAGATGTAGAGAACTGAGTCGGAGAAGGGAGAAGAGTCAATCAAGGGTGAGCTCGGACTTCCCTGGTGGAGCAGTGGGTGGGAATCCGCCTGCCAATACAGGGGACACGGGTTCGATCCCTGGTCTGGGAAGACTCCACATGCTACGGAGCAACTAAGCCCATGTGCCTAGAGCCCGTGTTCCACAACAGTGAATAAAGGGAAAAAGCCACCACAGTGAGAAGCCTGCGTCCTGCAAGGAAGAGTAACCCCAGCTTGCCACAACTAGAGAAAGTCCGGGCTCAGCAAGAAAGACCCAGCATAGCCAAAAAATAAAAATAAAAGAGCGAGCTAATCTGTGGGGTGCAGCTGTAAGCAGTTGGGCTCAATCCTGTTGGAACTCTGAGGAACCAGGCAGAACGTGCCTCAGGATGTTGCTGCTGAAGAATGGAGGGGCTGGGGCATTGATGCGGTCACTCTCATCGCCTTTGGGTACAGGTCGCCCCAGGAGACATTAAATTCTTCCTCCTGTAACTTAACAAGAAAACTGAGTGATGCCAGAGAAAAAGTCGCTTGGAAGAAAGTGGGTGCTAAGTGACACGGGTGCTGAGGTGAAAAGCTGTCAGCTCCAGCTGCAAGTGGGTCAAAGGGGGATGGGGAGGGACACTCACAGTTCTGCGACACACGAATGACCCTTGGTGATTTATTTTTATCAGAAGAGTGGGTCTCCTCTGTGGCCAGAAGCGATCATTTCCCTTCTCCCCGTAACTTTTTTTATGAATAAAAAGCAGCTTCTCTCCTTCACCTCTCCATCAATGCTCAGAGAAAAATAACGTAAAACGATCAGCTTTAAGGAGCACTGAATTGTTCCCTTTTCTGAAGTGTAAAATTACCAGCATGCCCAGGAGGCTCAAAGAGCTCGGTCAGGCTTGAAAGAAACCATGCCCAATGAAGTGGAGCTAATAAGGCATGTGAAACAAGTATAATAAATATCCTTAGAGACATACGGCAGGGTATCGAAAATTTGAAGAAGCCTTATGAAGTAGAACCTAACTGGTAATAAGGGATATAAACAATATAATTACTGAAATAAAGGACTCAATAGGTGTGTTAAATGGCAGAACAGATCCAACTAAAGAATAAATGAGTGAGCTGAAAATACTCTCCCCAAAGGCGACTGTAAAGGACAGAGAGAAACCTTCGAAGAAAAAAAAATCAAGACGTGCAGAAGATATAAACAAAAATTCTCACTCCTAGCATATAGAATCTCTCTGAGGAAGACAAAAGATAGTGTAACACTACATAAAAAAAGTACTAACTAAAAAGATAAAAAAAGAACAACAAAACAAAATACTGAGAATTTTACAGCTAATATTACTGTTATAGATAATAACTAAGAATCTTAACAGAGAAATAAAGACAATACTTCATGCTGAAATATTCATTGTACGACGAGCCAGGTAAGTGTGGCGGAAAAGGGGAAAGGAGTAAGAAAATCGAACAAATATTTGTGGAATTTTTAAATATCAAAGAACTAGAGGGACTTACCTGGTGGTCCGGTGGTTATGAATCCTCCTGCCAATGCAGAGGATGTGGGTTCCATCCTGTTGGGGAACTACGATCCCACACACCACAGGGTGACTAAGCCCATGGGCCACCACAAAAGAGCCCACATGCCACAACTAAGACCCGACACACCCCGAAAATAAATACATTTCTGAAGTTTCTAAAAAACTATATCAAAGAACTAGAGGAAAACCACAAAAATCTCCAGCAAGGGAAAAGAAAAAAAAAGAATCTTTATTAAAGAATAAAAATCAGATTGTCACCTGCAATATTGTGATTTATAAGAAATATATCTATTTAATCATTCAGATGACTAAAACGTATTTCTCAGGCGTATTTGGTCTTCACTTACAGTTCCTAGCTCACAGTTTCCAAAACCCTTGGAATTTCTTGAGCAATAGGAACATCTTGTTTAAACACTTGATCTCTTATCCTCATTTTCTTTCTTTTTATAAAATATTTATTATTTATTTAATTAATTTGTTTGGTCACAATGACTCTTAGTTGCAGCATTCGGCAGGCTAGATCTTTAGTTGTAGGTGGAATCTAGTTCCCTGACCAGGGATCGAACCCAGGCCCCCTGAGTTGGGAGCGCACAGTCTTAGCCAGTGGACCACCAGGGAAGTCCCCTGTCCTCGGTTTCTGAAAATGCTTCAGAGCCTTAAAGGTGAAATGGGTGTCTTATTATTCATAACAAGCTGCTTTCCATCACAACTGAGATTCTGTTAATGAAGGTGATTTCTGCAAAGCACCTCAGGATAGGGGTTAGTTGCCGGGGGAACCAACCATGACTGGGGGTTGAAACCTTTAGTACGGCCCTTGATTTCCAGGGAGGAGAGAGGCTGAAACGGTCACCAATGGTTGATGCGTTAATCAATCATGTCTATGTTGTGAAGCCTCTGTGTGTGTGTGTGCTAAGTCACTTCAGTCGAGTCTGACTCTTTGCGACCCCATGGACCGTAGCCTGCCAGGCTCCTCTGTCCATGGGATTCTCCAGGCAAGAATACTGGAGTGGGTTGTCATGTCCTCCTCCAGGGGATCTTCCCAACCCAAGAATCAAACCTGCGTCTCTTGTATCTCCTGCACTGCAGGCAGATTCTTCACTGCTGAGGCATCAGGGAAGCCCAATGAAGCTTCTATAAAATAACAAAATGAAAAGGAGGGCATTCAGAAAGCTTCTGGATTGGTGAACACAGGAGATGCAGGGATAGTGGGGTGCCCTCTCATGGAAGCTCCACCCCCTTCCCTCCCCCTTCGCCTGTTCCTTGCCCCATGCATCTCTTCTTTCTGGCTGTCCCTCAGTTACATCCTTTTATCATGAACTGTTGATCTAGTAAATAAAATGTTTCTCTGAGCTCTGTGAGCTGCTCTAGTAAATTAATTAAACCCAAGGAAGAGAATCCTGGGAACCTCTGGTTTATGCCCTGTTGGTCAGAAGCGCAGGTAACAACCTAGATTTGTGACTGGTGTCTGAAGTCCAAGGAGAAGGTCATAAGAACCTCAACCTGTAGCTGGTGATCAGAGGCACAGGCTTGCAACCAATACCGGAAGCGGGGGCACTTCCCTGGCAGTCCAGTGGGTAAGACTCTGTGCTTCCAGTGCGGGGAGTGAGGGTTCGAGGGCCAGTCACTGAGTTAAGATCCCACAGGCTGCGGCGTGATGCAGCCAAAAATAAGAATTCAGTATTGCCTCCCAATAAGAGGAATCACTAAAGGATGATATTAAAGCTTTCAGAGGCTTCCCTGGCAGCCCGGTCATTAACACTCTGAGCTTCCATTGCAGGGGGCAAGAGTTTGATCGCTGACATCACATGCCACACAATGCAGCCAAGAACTTTAAAAAAAATAAAGTAAATTTTAAAATAAATTTTCAAAGCAGTAGAGGAATATAACTGATACACTCAGTGGAACATGAGAGTTAAAAAACAACCAGAGAGCCTGGTGTGGACACAAAAGCAAGAACAAACACGTGGGGCTGCATCAAACTGAACAGCTTCTGCACAACAAAGGAACTATTGACAAAGTTAAAATGCAACGTCCCGAATGGGAGGAGATATCTGCAAACCTCATATCTGGTAAGGGGTTAGCATCCAAAACACATAAAGAATTCACACCACTCGATAGCAAAAGAGCAAATGATTTTTTTTAACTTTTTTATTTTGTTTTGGGGTATAGCCGATTAACAAGCAATGCTGCGATACTTTCAGGTGAACAGCAAAGACTCAGCCACACATATACACGTATCCATTCTCCCCCAAACTCCTATCCCATCCAGGCTGCCACGTAACACGGGGCAGCGTTCCATGTGCTCTGCGGTAGGTCTTTGTTGGTGATCCATCTTAAATATACCAGTGAGGGGGCTTCCCTGGTGGCTCAGTGGTAAAGAACCCCTCTGCCAGTGCAGGAGACACAGGTTCGATCCCTGATACAGGACAATCCCACAGGCCTCAGAGCAACTAAACCCATGCACCACAACTAGAGCCTGTGCTCTAGAGCCTGGGAGCCAAAACTACTGACGCCACACACCCTAGAGCCCATGCTCCACCACAGGAGGAGCCGGGGCAAGAAGGCCATGCATCGCACCTAGAGAGCAGCCACTGCTCGCCGTGACCAGAGAAAAGCCCACGCGGCAATGAAGACCCAGCACAGCCAAAAATAATACATGTTTTAAAAAATAATAAATAAATATACCAGTGAGTACATGTCCGTCCAAAACTCTCTAACTATGCCTTCCTCCATCCTTTCCCCTCCCCACCACCAGCGACTATAGGCTCATTCTTAAAGTCTGTTTCTGTTTTGTTAAGTAAGTTCATCCAAACAGTCTAATTGGATGAATCTGAACAGACGTTTTTCCAAAGAAGACGTAACAGATGGCTGACAGGTCCAAAAGAATATGCTCCACTTGACTAATTATCAGGAAAATGCAAAGCAGAACCAGAGTAAGATATGAGCTCACAGGGCGTATCTGGAAAGTGCTCATCACAGGAAAACAGATCATAACTCTGTATCGTGATAGACGTCGGCTAGGTTTATTGTGGCGATCACTTCACAATATATACAAGTGTTGACTCGTGCTATGCCCCTGAAACTAATATAATGTTATGTCATTTATACATCAGTATTTTTAAAGAATTCAGAATTCACTGAGGTCTTTGCAGTCAGATAAATAAACTTTGATATATGATTCTATGGGGGCTTCCCTGGTGGTTCAGTGGTAAAGAATTCACCTGCCTTTGCAGGAGATGCCAGTTTGATCCCTGGGTGGGGAAGATCCCTTGGAGAAGGAAACGGCAACCCACTCCAGTATTCTTGCCCGGAGAATCCCATGGACAGAGGAGCCAAGCGGGGTCACAAAGAGTCGGACATGACTTAGTGACTAAACAGCAACAACAAATATGACTCTAGACAGGTTTCTGACTCCCTGTAAACCGCAGTCGTCATTTGGAGAGTGAGAGGAAGAACATTTACTTCATAGAGTTATTGTCAGAAGGTCATGGCCAAATAGAAAATTTGTTTGAATGACGGTAGGGTGACCGGGGCAACTGACTAAAAGCTGAGGATTTGAAACTGAAGTAAGATATTTAATGAGTCTCTTGGTATTAACCATATAAGAATACAGTTACTAGACACTATTTTTTTGCAGCTTTATTGCAGTATAATTGAGGTACCATAAACAGCATATATTTACAATGAAATATGCATGGGAAGCCATCTCCAAGGTCGATTTAACGAACATTTCCACGGTACCCAGAAGCTCCTCTGTGGCCTTTTGTAAGGCCACCCTCATTTTCAGGAAACCACTGATCTGCTTCCTGTCACTGTAGATTCAGTTCAGTCCAGTCCAGCCCCTCAGTGGTGTCACTATAGATTAGTTTGCATCTTCTAGAATTTCATATTGGTGGAAGCATACGGTATGTGGATGGGTGTTTTTTTGACCTGCTTCTATCACTCCGTGTAATGCTCTGGGGGTTTCATCATGTCATGGCAAGCACCAGGAGTTTATACCTTTGTTCTTTCTAACTTTCCATGGTACAGTGTGGAGGACAGAATAATGGTCCCTGGGTTCTTCATGCCTATGTGACTGGGCCCCAGTGAAAACCCTGGACCCAGAGGCTCGGGTGAGCATCTCTGGCTGGCAATACTCTGTGCGGGTCATCACACGATATACCTGGAAGAAGCAAGCACCGACCCACGACTCCACTGGGAGAGACCGCTGGGAGAGCTTGTGCCCGCTCTCTCCTGGACTCTACCCGTGCGCCTTTTACCTTTGTGGAGTTTAATCCCTAGCTTTTCAAGGCAATACACCATAAACGTGATTGTGACGGCCTTTCAGACTTCTGTGAGCTCTCCTAGTGAGTCTCCGAACCTGACAGTTGCCTTGGGGACCCCCAACACACATGTTAGATGTTCCTCAGTTTACGCCTCTCAGAAGGCCAGCGGCTTCATTTCGGCCTGGCCTCAGTCTCCGTCTCTATTTCCAATTCCCAAACCCATCTCCCAGGTCTTTCCGTGTTTCATTTTTTTCTGTCTCTCCCTCCCCTCCGTTTCCTCACAGCATCTTCTCTTTCTATTGGTCTGACGGCCAGAATTACAGCCACCTCTTCTCTCTTGATGGAAACCACACACTGATTATTTTTATTAGTATTTATTTATTTGCTCCTGCAGCATGTGGAATCTTAGACCAAGGATCAAACCCACATCCCCTGCATTGGCAGTGTGGAGCCCTAACCAACGGACTGCCAGGGAAGCCCTTCACTTTGATTATTTTTATAATACAACAAAGTGGGGATTTTAGAACATCAGAAAACAGAGTGGATAACAAGAAACACGTTTCCCTGGTTCCCTATCAAACTCAGTGCCAAGCACTCCCTAGGCGTTGGCCTTCACGCTCCTGTTCTCTGCCAGAAAGTGGACTCTTCAGTCGTCCACAGCCCCAAGCCCCAAGTTTCCTAGGCGGTGGGGACGGACAACGAAGAGCTATCTCATGCTCTGCACATTTTTCCTTTCCTGTCCTGAAAGAGGACAGGATAACAGAGGGTTAAAACTTTCCAAGACCTTTATTGTCGCACCAAGAGAAGAAATGAAGAACCCATAGCATATCAGTTAAGTATGGCTACTGTTACAGACTGAATATTTTTGTTCCCCGCCTCAAAATTCATATGATGAAACCTAATCTCAAATGTGATGGAACTAGGAGGCAGGGCCCTTGGGGTGACTAAGTCCTGAGGGATTCCTCACGGATGCAATCGTTGTTTAGTCGCTCAGGTTTGTTTCACTCTTTTGTGACCCCACTGACTACAGCCCACCAGTCTCCTCTGTCCGTGGGATTTCCCAGGCACGGATACTGGAGTGGATTGCCATTTCCTTCTTTGGGGGATCTTCCCAAACTGGGGATTGAACCCGAGTCTCCTGCCTTTCAGGCGGATTCTTTACCACTGAGCCACCAGGGAAGCCTGATGAATGGGGCTGGTGCCTTTATGAAAGAGATCTCAGAGAGCTCTCTTCTCTTTCTGCCATGTGAGGACACAACAAGAACACAGGTGTCCACAAACCAGGAAGTGACCCCTCATCAGACTCGGAATCTGTTGGCACCTTGATCCTAGACTTTCCAGCCTCCAGAGCTATGCGAAATAAATATTTGTTGTTTAAGCCACCCAGTCTATGATTGTTTGTTATAGGAGCCCAAACGGACCCCAACAGCTGTGTAACAAATATCCCCAAATAACAATGGTTGAAAACAATAACTATTGTGGGGTGGCTTTTCTTTTTTTTTGGCTGCTCTGCATGCAAGGGGGATCTTAGTTCCCCAATCAGGAATTGAACTCATGCCCCTTGCAGTGTAAGCACAGTCTTAACCACTGGACACACCAGGTAAGCCCCGATAACTATTTTTGTTGCTGACAAGTCCCTGGGTCAGCTGGATGGTTCTTTGTCTTGAATGAGCTCACCATTGCACCTGCAGTCAACTGAGCGCTGGGCCGGCGGCTCTGTTTCGGGAGCTGAATGGGTGCTTGTGGTCTATTTGGTGCAGTGCTCATCCTCCTGTAGGTTGCGTGTGTGTGCTCAGTCACTTGAGTCGTGTCTGACTCTCTGCAACCCCATGGACTGTAGCCCGCGAGGCTCCTCCGTCCATGGGATTCTCCAGGCAAGAATACTGGAGTGGGGTGTCATACCCTCCTCCAGGGGATCATCCCAACCCAGGGATGGAACCCGAATCTCTTATACCTCCTGCATTGGCAGGTGGGTTCCTTACCAACTCTAGCGCCACATGGGAAGCCCTCCTGCGGCAGGTTATGAGTGAGTGAGTTAAAGCCGTTCAGTCGTGTCTGGCTCTTTGCGGACCCCAGGGACTATAGCCCGACAGGCTTAGCCGAGTCTTATTCCCGTGGCAGTGACGACTTTCCAAGGAAGCAAATGGAAGGCACAAAGCCTCTCAAGACGGAGACTCAGAACTGACAAAGCATCACGTCTGCCATATTCTGCTGGTCAAGGCCAGCTCAAATTCAAGGAGAGGGGAAACTGACCCTACCCCTTGAAAGGAGGAACTGCAAAGTCACAATGCAAAGGGCGTAAGTGGGGGGATTTGGGGCCACTTTTTACTTGAGAGACTAACAGACAATGATGATTCTATTCTTTTACAAAACTATATAAAGAAAGCCTGATGTGCTGCAGTCCATGGGGTCACAAAGAGTGGGACACGACTGAGCGACTGAACAAAAAAGATAAAGAAAACAAGCCCAACTACTAGTCAGAAAGTATGCCTTTCACAGGAGGACCTGCAGAATGTGTGACTGGTATTTCAGAGCAAGAAACAACCCGTCGCAACAGTCATTAAAGATGGTCTCAAACATTCCAGCCCTCCTGGGCATACACGTCTGCCTATTGGAGGTTTGGCGGGGCCATGTGACTTTCCTTGCCCAATGAAATGTGAGAAGAAGGAACATGTGCCACTTCAGTATGGGGATTTTAAGAACTAGCCCATGCTCGACCTGGAGCTTCCCAGGTGGCTCAGGAGTAAAGAATCTGCCTGCCAATGCAGAAAACACAGAGGGTGAAGGTTCAGTCCCCAGGTGGGGAAGATCCCCTGGAGGAGGAAATGGCAACCCATTCCAGTATTCTTGCCTGAAGAATCCCATGGAGAGAGGAGCCCGGTGGGCTACAGTCCATGGAGTCACAAAGGGTCAGACAATGCTGAGCATGCATGAGCATGCACATACCTGAGCATCTTTTGAATTTTTCTTTGGCCGATCACATGTTGGCTGGGCCAGCACTCATCTGAAGGTTCGACTGACTGGAGGTCACAGGGGGCTTGCTCACCCAGCTGGCAGTCCATTCTGTCTGTCAAGTGGGAGCACAGCAGGGATTTTTAACCAGAGTGCCTGCATGTGGGCTCTCCATATGGTTTGCACTAAGAAGCAAAATGAACAGTGAAATGAAACTGTTCAGAGTCAGATGGCCTGGGTTTTCATCCTCCCACCCACCCTCCACCCAACACACACACTAACTGCTCTGCAAATTGCTATTTAACCCCTCTGAGGCACAACATTAATGTTAATGCCGTTCATATCAGCCCTGCTGGATGCTCATTCTTTGGTTCTCAATTTCAAGTTTCAGCACAATATCCAGGTCCTTTCCAGATCCCTACTGTCCTCCAGGTGGCCTAGGCCAGGACATGACCACCTGTGGGAGATTAGATTGGGGCTTCCCAGGTGGCGCTAGTGGTAAAGAACCCGCAGGAGACATAAGAGATGAGGGTTCGGTCCCTGGGTGGGGAAGATCCCTTGGATGAGGGCAAGGCGACCCACTCCAGTATTCTTGCCTGGAGAATACCATGGACAGAGGAGACTGTTGGGCTACAGTCCATGGGGAGCAAAGGGACTCAACTGAAGCGACTTAGCACACAGCAGATTAGGTTCCTCTTTGGAAACCTTCACTCCATCCACCTCATCACCTTAGAAGGAATGTACTTCTGCCACTCTACACTGGGCTTGGCCATGTGACTTGTTTGGCCAATAGCATGATGGTACACAGAACACAGAGGCTTGATGTATACCTGTATAGTTAAGCTCACACTTCTGCCATCACAATAAGAGGAACATTCCTAGAATAGACCACAAGTGCCAAGCACCGGCCAAGGCCAGCCAAGATCGGCCCATCCACAAACACCTGGGGCAGTCCAGTCAAGATCAACAAGGCAGGCAGTCACCTCCAGCCCCAGATGACCTCAGACGCACGGGAGAGCCCAGCCAAGATCAGCAGAGCCTCCAGCCGCAATCTGCTGACTCTCAGCGTGAGCTCAATACACGTTCGGATTGAAATGGAGCAGGACACGATGGTCCCCCCCTGCCATGTCCTCCACCTGCCTGTTGTCTGTGGAAAAACTTCAGCCAAAGAATCAGTTTAATCAGAGAAGTGAGAAAATGCAGAAGCAAAGGGAAATAGCCCCACAAGACTAAATAATAATAGTTGAATCATTAAGCATTGTCAAGGACCCTTCTCCTCAAGGGCTATGGATAATATTCTGAGCCAAATCCTGTGAGCTGCCTTGCAGATACTGAAATCCCCACCAGGTGGAAGACATTAACTACATCATGACCAAACTGTAGCCCTGAGACAAGCTGCCACAATTCTGAGAATTCACCTTGAGGAAATGGGAACTGGCCCTGAAGGCTAACTGTACTTAAGATGACGCTAATCAGACCATCGATGACCAATTTCAAGGTGACTGTCAGAGTTGATCATGCTGTTTCTGTAAGGAGCCCCCTCCCTCTTACGCACTGAATGTCAGTGGAGGGGGACAAGCAGTCTGCCCTCGCCCCCACCCCTGGTTGCTGGCATCCAAAATAAAGCAAACGTTCCTATCCACCAACCTTGCCTCTTTATTGGCTTCTGAACGGCAAGCAGCCAGAATCCATTCATTTTCAGTTACATGCAATGTGTGTCTAATCAACACACAGGTTTTGGTTGTTTGTTACCCAACTATAGTTAATTACTCAATTATTACTAAATACTTTCTTAATATATTTGATATACTGTTGTTGTTTTAGTCACTAAGTCGTGGCTGACTTTTTGTAACCCCATAGACTATAGCCCACCAGGCTCCTCTGTCCATGGGATTTCCCAGGCAAGAATACTGGAGTGGGTAGCCATTTCGTTCTCCAGGGGATCTTCCTGACCCAGGGGTCGAACCCAAGTCTCCTGCTTTGCAGGCAGATTCTTTACTGCTGAGCCAGAGGAGAAGCCCATCTGATATATTACCAGACTTATATATCCACAGACTTATTATTACAAAGCTACAGTGTGACCTCATGACCTCCATATTATTTTTATTTTATTTATGATCCATGGACCACATAGCAAGATGGCACAGGACAAAATTGTAATTAATTGTACCCAGACCAGATGTTAAATGCAGATGACAAGGAAGGCTAAAGGCGGTTTTGCAATCACAGAAGTTTCAGGGTAGTGTGGTTGGGGGTTAACAGGCTGGAAAAGCCCATGCTCAGGATTCCCCATGACTTGACTGGACTTCACCCAGATTTTTCCAGAGACCAGATGATTTGTGATATTGCAACAGATCAAATGCAGAAGCAACTCTGAAAATCCAGTTGTTTTCCCTTGAGCCGGACATTACACATTCTCAGAAATGTATAATAATGTCATTCTTCTCATTAATTTTTTTATTTTGGAAAATACAGCATTTCTCATTTAAAATGTTGTGTCAAACTTCAGTTTCCAAATGTCTATCAACAGATAAATAGGTAAACAAAATGTGGTATCTGTGAACGTGGCATCAATGACATATAACTCAATCTTAAAAAGGAGGGAAACCTACGACATGAATAAACTTTGAAAGCATGCTGCTAAGTGAAATGAGACAGACACGAAAGAACAAATGTTGCCTGACTTCCTATACATTAGTTAGGAGAATATGCAAATTCTCAGAGACCTGAAGTAGAATAGAAGTGACCTGGGATTGGGAAGATGAGGAATTATTGTTTGATGGGTACAGAACTTTAGTTTGGGAAGATAAAAAGACCTGGAAGTGAATAGTAGTGATGGTGGCATAACAGTGTGAATTTACTTAATGCCTCTAAACTTACATACTTTAAAAAATGCACCATTTTAACCATTTATACCACCTCTCCTGGTGGCTCAGCAGTAAAGAATCCACCTGCAATGTGGGAGACATGGGTTCCATCCCTGGGTCAGGAAAATCCCCTGGAAAAAGAAATGGCAACCCACTCCAGTATTCTTGCCTGGAGAATCCCATGGACAGAGGAGCTTGGTGGGTCACAGTCTGTGGGGTCGCAAAAGAGTCAGACAGGACTTAGCAACTAAACAACAACAAAGTTTTTGTGTATCTCTTACCACAATAAAATCAGTGCAGACATGCAATGGACTTACCATGGTTATTTTTAAGTGAATTACTAAATTTTTTAACTTCTCAATCTTAATACTTAATTTATTATTGATAGATGTAACACATATACAAAAAAGAAAAAAACTCCTCAGTCCTCAAGAATTTTTAAGGGTGTAAAATGAATCCTGAGGTTTCTAGTTTTGCTCCAGTGTTTAAGTTTTCTTAGCGGCCGCCCCAGAGAAGGCAATGGCACCCCTCTCCAGTGTTCTTGCCTGGAGAATCCCAGGGACGGGGGAGTCTGGTGGGCTGCCGTCTATGGGGTCGCACAGAGTCGGACACGACTGAAGCGACACAGCAGCAGCAGCAACAGCAGCCGCCCAAGATGAACCAATTCTTCAGGAAAGCAAAATCCAAGGCTCCTGCCGCCCAGCTTGACCGACTGCATTGGCACAGTGGACAACAGAGCAGAATCCATTGACAAGAAGATTTCTCGGCTGGATGCTGAACTAGTGAAGTATAAGGATCAGATCAAGAAGATGAGGGAGGGACCTGCAAAGAATATGGACAAGCAGAAAGCCTTGCGGGTTTTAAAGCAAAAGCGGATGTACAAGCAACAGCAGGACAATCTCACCCAACAGTCATTTAATATGGAGCAAGCCAACTACACCATCCAGTCATTGAAGGACACCAAGACGATGGTTGATGCTATGAAATTGGGAGTAAAGGAAATGAAGAAAGCATACAAGCAAGTGAAAATTGACCAGACTGAGGATCTACAAGACCAGCTAGAGGATATGATGGAAGATGCAAATGAAATCCAAGAAGCCCTGAGTCGTAGTTATGGCACCCCAGAATTAGATGAACATGACCTCGAAGCAGATTTGGATGCACTGGGCAATGAGCTTCTGGCCAATGAAGACAGCTCTTATTTGGATGAAGCAGCAGCTGCGCCCATGATTCCAGAAGGTGTTCCCACTGACTCGAAGAACAAGGATGGAGTCCTGGTGGATGCATTTGGATTGCCACAGATCCCTGCTTCATAGACTTGCATCATTCAAGTACATCGTATAAAATAAATGCGCATTCTGGGACTGGGGAATATTTATTTTTCCAAGTTTGCCTTAACAGATTTAGGTTTCTTTCCTTTCCTTGGAGGAAAAGTTAATTATTTTTCTTTTATTTTTTTTTTCCAATAAGAGACTCATTGCTTGGAGGCTTTCTTTATACTAAATTTTTATTCCTTTTCTCTTATGAAAGACTAACTTACTTAAAATTATCACTGGATATGTCCATCTTAATTCCTTAATAATAGTTTTGAAATAAAACCAAGGAAATTGAAATCTTTTAAATTCTGTGACAGCATATCTCCATAATCTCAAACTGACCTGATAAACTGATGGCAAAGGAGATTGGTGGGACTGTCCATATTATGATTCAAATCCATTTTCTCTTGTGGTGTTATAGGTTGGTTAAAGTGATGGCCTTTTTGGGTGAGTTTTGTTGTGTCTTGTGAGTAAATCATTACTGTGTCCAGTGTTGGAATGGAATTATCACTACTGTATCATGGATGGATATTTTGATTCTGTGGTTCCTTCAGTATTACAGCTGACTTGTAATCAGTAATGAATATTTCTTGATATTTAATGTATAGGACATTTATTTATACTCAATAAATATTTTTCAAAAGGAAAAAAATAAAATAAAATGAATCCTGAGACCAACAAGTGTGAGAACTGCTGTTCCACGTACAACTGAGGTGAACTGAGCTGCCCCTGGCCCTTCTCTGCAAGAATCTGCGAGCTCCCAGGAATTAAAGTTTCTTCTGGCGCAAATAGACAGGCGCCCTCTGGTGGACGTATAAGATATAGCTTGGCAACGCAAAATTTCTGAGTCATTTGCAGAGTTTGCTGAAATTCTAAAACGGAGGCAGAGATGGTCTCATGAAATGAGGACTTAATTTCAGCATTTTAACTTTAAACTCTGAACTATGCCTCCTTTCCTGCACATTCGCACACACACTCACACACACACATATGCATTCGGAAACCCACAGTCACATTCACACACACAAAATTACACGCAGACCTAAGTAGATGTTCACAAATACAGTCACACAGACACACAGACAAGATAAATCGTACTCATTTACACACAATCTCTCACACAGACCCCCCATATATACACACAGAAATACTGTGACACACACAAAGAGACACAGCTTCACACAGACACACTCATATAGTCATACACACAGACACACTTTCACATGCACTCACACACACTAAAAATAGTGCATCGTTAACAAAGGGGACCAAGTAAATGAACATCATCCTCTATTTTTAAAAAAAGATTGTAATGGAAAATGAGTTTCTTCCCAAAGCCATTAAATAAATGTTGAACAAATAATTAAGATGAATCTAGGTTTGGCAGCGTGCCCAATTAGAGGCCCACAATCCCTTAGCTGAAGTCTTTGGGGACAGACGCGTTTCAGAACTCAGAAATGTTCTAATTTTAGAAGGGTAATTCTGAGCGAATGCTGTATATTATGTAACACTCCCAGGGGCTTGAAGCCGACCCCTCTCAATCAGACATGTTAATATATTTGCAGCAAAACGTGTGAAAATTCACGCCAGCGGAGATAAATAAGGACTGTTAAGAATGCATATTAGCTGGCTTGCCACCATGTGAGTCTAGGCCAAAATAATCCCCAGAAGAAGGGGGAAATTTTTTTTTTTTAGGGGTTTTTGAAATTCGGAATTTCAAATAAGGAATAGCGGATTCTATCCGAAGGCCCTTCACACATCATCTACGTATACTCTCTTGAATCTTCGACTTCAACTTGGACGTGAGGGAAGACGCCAGGAGCCTACGGGACGGCCGCTCTTTAGCGCCCCTTCCTGGCAGCCCCAGTCCTCACAGTTTGGCTGAGGAGTTGGGCTGTCTACCGGCTTGGGCCAGATACCGCGGTAGGTCCTGATTGGTCTAAACCTTCAGCGTAATCCCGCCTTCACTTAACAGTGAGTGGCTCAGGGATCCACATCTTAACCAACTAGCAACTGACAGGGACAGGTCGCTGGCACAAGCATTGGCTCTGGACTTGTCATGTGACCCAAGCTGATCCAATCAGATTGAAGGAAAGCCCTTTGCCGCCTAGGAGGGACCAGCCCTCCCTTAGCTCTGAAGGATGGTAATGAGGAGCGCTTGCTGCTGCTGCTGCTAAGTCACTTCAGTCGTGTCCGACTCTGTGTGACCCCATAGACAGAAGCCCACCAGGCTCCCCCATCCCTGGGATTCTACAGGCAAGAACACTGGAGTGGGTTGCCATTTCCTCCTCCAGCTATAACTCTTCTAGCTATAACTGATAGTAAAATATATATATATATATAAAATATACAAATAAACTTTTTGTAGCCTGGATGTGTGGGTACCAGGTGAAGCCGCTTGGCGATGAGGCCAGAAAGAACCGGAACGGTTTAGATCCCTGTGGTGGCCATGGAATGGCGCTGAGCAGCTCTCCCTTTAAGAGATTCTGCTGCTGACAGCTGTCACACATGCCTCCCTTGGGCTCACACAGTGGGTACTTACACCAGTCCATTGCAGCCCCTCCAGGAGTCCTCTGATGGGCAATTCTTGCTCAAGGACAGCTCCATAGACACATAAACCCCACCCCACCCAGAGAGGTACAGCCAGAGGCACCCCTGACCCATTCCCTCCTTCTCATCTTAATATTTATTTGGCTGCATCGGGCCTTAGTTGCAGCAGGTGGGATCTTCTATCTTCGTTTGGGCATGCAGGATCTTTACTTGCGGCATGGAATCTCTTGAGAGATCGAGTTCCCCACCAGGGATCAAACCCAGGCCCCCTGCATTGGGGGTGCAGAGTCTTAGCCACTGGACCACCTGGGAAGCCCCTCCCTCTCTCCTTTCACAACTGTCAGACTGATGGGTCATGGTTGCACACACTGCAACTGTACTTAATATCCTGAATTGCACAGTTCAGACTGGTTAAAATAGTAACTTCTATGCCAAATGTAATTCATACACACACATTTTGACCACCCGCCCGTCCTTTCCTCTCCATCACCACCCTGGTCTAGCCACCGTTGTCCCTCATCTGACTCACCGCAGTGATCTCCTTTCTGGGCTCCCAACTTGCACCCCCACCCCCTGCATTTCATTGCCCACGTGGCAGTCAGAGGATCCTGTTAAGAGGACCTCTTACCTGAGGTTAAGCCTCCACGTCACTAAAAGCCAAACTCCTCACCCTGGCCCATGGGGCTCTGTACAAACTACCTCCATTCTCTTTTCTCCCACTAGCCCCCTCATTCACTCTGCTCCGACCACACTGACATCGTTGCCGTTCCTTGGACAAGCTGAGCACCTCCAGCCTCAGGGCCTTTGCACTTGCTGCTCCTGATCCCTGGACCACTCTTCCCCCAAGACTTGCAGATCCTGCCCTCACTTTTCTGAGGCTTCTAGCCAGTAACCAGCAGCTTCATCACTCCCTATCCCCTGATTAGTTTTCTCCTTTGTGTTTATTATTACCTGACATAACACATATGTAAGTTATTCATCTCTATTTCTTGCCTGTCTCCCCACCGACATACCGGCTCCATTGAGAGTATAAATGTCTCCCTGTTTTGTTTCCTACTGTTTCCCCAGTGCTTAAAATAGAGCCTGGCACATGGTAAATGCTGCATAAATATTTGTTAAATGAAAGATTAAAAGATAGCGGCCAAAACAGCCTGAGAGGAACAGGAAGAGAGAGACCAAAAAGGGAGGGGGCGGGGAGGAGATGGGGGAGTGAGGGACGCTGAACTAGGGCAGAGATGGGGAGGGTCGGTCGATGTTTAGGAGAGGGGGCTTTCCTGCTGATCCAGTGGTTGAGACGCCACATTTCCAACGAGGGGGGCGGTGCGGTCCATTCCTGGTCAGGGAAGATCCCACATGCCATGTGGCACAGCCAAAAGTTGAAAAAAAAAAAAAAGATGGAGGAGAAAAGTGAGGAAGGGAGAAGCAGAGCTGAAGCAAGAGCAACAGAGCTGAGAGCATGAGTCAGAACAGAGAGATAGAAGCAGAGACGTGGAGAGGCATGAGAGAGAGACTCGCAAACAGAGACAGAGACGCGTGCGGACAGAGAGCAGACAGGAGAAGGCGGTGCGGGAGACACAGAGAAGAGAGCAGCAGAACGGGCTGGGGGAAGAGCGTTGAGAATCAGAGAGATGGGAGCCGGCGCGAACAAGGATGGAGTCCCTCCCTCTAACTCACCATTGGCTGGTGTCCAGAGCTCTGGACTGACTGGCAACCCTTGGGATCCAAGCTGTGGCTTTTAAAGCCCCAGGGACAGAGGAGGGTTAGCTGCCCAAAGTCACACAGCTAGTAAGAGGAAGAGCTGGGATTTGAATCTGGGTATGTTGGCTCCAAGATCAGTGCCGCTAACCACCATCTACACTAACTGAAAAGGGGTGCCGGCTTCCTGAATTCCACTCATCCCGGAGACCCCTCCGGGAAGTGGTGCTGAAGGGGTAGAAGGAAGGAGGGGAGGTAAACAGATTGACGTTCCTAGCCTGGTACAGATGGACAGCTGTCCCAGTCTGAAGGAGGAGGCTCCTCTTCACCATCCTAAGAAAGTCTCCAGTTCAAGGGAGGTGGTCATACAGGTAATCACTTCCTGCTTGTAGGGTCCTATACCCTGCCCAGAGCTAGACCCTAGTCGTCTGGGTAGGAAAACAGACTCAGCCACCTCTGACTGTTTTAGCAGGACTCAGGTTGCTCTGCCTTGGTTTGCAGGCAACACTGCAGACCAGAGAGGCAGTACTAAGCTTCAAAGGCAGCTGGGTGCTTTGATAACTTCCTCTGTAATTTCCAGAGGGGTCCTACCACCACCCTTGTCCATGTTCATCTCTCAGCTCCCAGGAATATGAACTCATGCTCTTCCAGCAGTATCCTGACTTCTCCAGGTGATTTAACTTCCGTGCCGGACACTATACTTATACAAATCACAATCCCCAGAAACCCAGTTCTGAGATCACCCCATCTCTCGTCTCGTCTCCTGTGCTGTTACCGGAGACCAGCCCTTTTCTCCCCTCCAGAGGCACTTGTCCTCTGCAAGCATGCAAAAACCTGCGAAGCCCTTCACACCGTCTGACCTTCAACTACCTTATTGCGGATCAGCGTCTTCTCCTCACCCCAAGCCAGAAAATACATGATGGCGATGGAAGAGGATAATGACACCCCCCTCCACCCAGGGAAGGGGAGAACGCACACAGCCCACCCAGGGTGAGAGGCGATGCCCTGACGCCAGGAAGAGCTTGCCCTCACAAACTTGAGAGGGGATGCCCCTCTGCAGACAACACGACAAACACAGCACGAGGCAGCTGGGGCTGGAGTTTATTGCAGGTGGATAGATGCACACGGAGATTCAGGGAGGGAGGGGAGGGGCAGGCTGAGGACTCCGTGCACAGAATCCTACGGAGGGAGAAGCAGGAGACAGTGATCAGTATGACGTCTGCCTGGTGGAGGACCCGGCCTGACGGCGGAGGAGCTGCGAGAAGCGAAGACCAGAGCCGGCTCCCCTTCGTCCCCCATTCTTCAGGATGACGGCTCCGCAGACACTGGACGATGTCATGAAGACGGAGCCAGATACCAATTTGGGACCGGCGCATCCGCAGCGAGGGCGCCGGGCTGTCGAAGGCTGGCGGTCCATCCTGGGTGAAAAGGAATGTTACCCGGGTCCTCGCCCCACCGCGGCCTCCGGCGTCTTCCCCAGCGTCTGGCGGCTCGGGCGGCGGCGGCTGGGGTCGCTGTGGCGGCGGCGTCGGCGCGACAGCTCGAGCTGGAGTCTCGGCCCGCCAGGGGCTCCCAGGAGGCAAGAGACCGAGGCGGCAGCGGGGGCCGGGGCAGGCAGCGCACCCGCCCGGGCGCCACACGGAGAGGACTGCGCGCTGGGCGGCGGGCCGGCTGGGTCGGCAGGGGGCCGCGTGGGAACCCAAATGAGACCGTAGTAGACAGCAAGCAGCACGGCAGCCAACGAGACGCACAGAAAGTAGGCGCAGACCGGAGCTAGGCGCAGCCAACGGCCCCGCGGGCCCTCGCTCAGCCCTGCGCCACCAGGGCTCTCTCCGCCGCCGCCCACGCAGCTCGTGCCCCGCATCCCCGCAGCCCACTCGGCCCGGAGCCACAGCCCGCACAGGGCCCGCCCCCTGGGCCCGCCCCCTGCGGAGGACCGCCTCCGCGCTTCTCTCCCCGTCCAACCCCACCCCCGCCAGCGTGGCCACGCCCCCGCGCGGGCGGGCCTCCTCCGGGCTCTAACTCTCCCCAGCCGAACCACGCCCCCGCCAGCATAGACACGCCTCTTCGCGCTCTAGGCCCTCCCCCTCATCAGTCTCCGGCCAATCACTAGCAAGCTAAGACTTAACCACAGAGTCCTGACCCCGCCCTAAGCATGCAATACCTCGCTTTTTCTCAAATGTTGGTCTCGGCCCAGCCGACTCCTACCAAGCTTCGGTGTTATGCCCGCCCCGAAGCTTACCTCCGCTCTCTTCTTTCCTTCTCCCCGCGCCCTATCCATCCCCTTTCGGAACTCAGACTTCTCCCCAGCATCTATATCCGCCGTTCCCTTGCCAAGCTCGGGCCTTTTAAGCCCTGCTCCAGTTGTAATTTGCCTTTAGCCAAGTTAAACGCTACTCCAGCATTCGATTCCACCGTCTTCTCCCCCCACCCTCATGTATCTTCAATCCAGATTCCGCCTCTTTTCTCCTCCTGACTCCACTAGTTTGAGCACCCCATTCTAAACCAAGCTCTCTGCTGCTGGCTGCGCCCCACACCGGCGTTAGGAATTCCCATCTCAATCTGCACTGTGGTTCTACCTCACTTCCTAACACCCTTCCTTGTTTTTAACTCCATTAGAATGCGGGCCCCAAACATCCTAACCACGCCCATAATTGGACGCGCCTCTTCCTCCATATTTTGTCTCTTCAGGTCTAAATTCAGACCCCGAAGCTCCAGCTCCGCCCCGCACCCCAGTCACGCCCCCTCCCCATCTCCTCCCCCACCACCCTCAATTTCTCCCTCTCTAAAGCCATGGGGTCCAAAGTGGGCTCCGGGGAGAACAGAGCACAGCTCGGAGATCCAGACTAAGCCCCTCCTGCCGCCCCCTCCCCATTAAGGCGGGGAAGCGTGAGTCCCCTCCCAGCAGCGTCTTCAGGAATTCGGGGAGGCCTGTGGGAGGGGGGGAGGGAAGACGTATCAGCGGGGTGGAGGAAGAAAGAGCCCCTTCCTCCCGCCTCTGCCGCCACGGACAAGCCCGCCAAGCACAGCAACCCATCTACCCCCGCCAGAAACACAGTTCAAAGGTTAGCAGAAGCACTGCGTTTAATAGGGACCAGTTCTGCGGCCGGGGAAATCAGGTCCTTCAAGAGCCACTGGTTATTAAGCCATGCCTCAGATGTAAGCTCCTGGAGGCAGAAAACGGCCCGGGAACTGGCACCTACACCCCCATGGCCTCCAAAAGTGGCTAACTCGGGGGTGCCTCAGCCACCCTGGGGCCACCGCGCCCCCTATTTGTGAGACTGGACTATTGCCCTGGCCCCACCCGGTTCACTATCCCTGGCTCCTCCCCCCGCCCTTACATTTAACCCTCTCCTGGCTGGAGTGGCGGAAGCAGAGGGTAGAGGAGCGAGGCGGCGGAAGGTTAGTGCAGAGCGCGGAGGCCGCAGTCGGCGGGCGCGGTCAGCGGGCAGCCCCTGGTGAAGAAGCGGCCGCCACCACTTTGCAGAAACGCACCCTCTGGAAGTCGGCGATCTCTGCCGTCTCTTGGCCCTCGGGGTCCGCCTCTGCGAAGAGAAGGGGCGGTCACCTGAGGGCAACAGTAACCCCGCCCCCCACCGCCGGACCCCGGACACCTTAGCCCCGCCCCTCCGCCCCACCAAGCCTGGCCGCCGCCCACCCTGCGTTAAGCGGTTTACGAGTCTCAGGCTCCTTTAATCCTCACAGCCCCGCAACAGATCCCCGTTTACGATGGAATACATAATCTGATACAGCAAGATCGCAGTCACGTGACCCAAAGACAAAGCGCTTCGGGTACCCCGACCTCAGCAGCTATCCTAAACTCTGTCCTCTCCCATCCCAGCCTCATCCCACGAACACAAGCCAACCTCTAGCAAGCCTGCCCTACAGGATCTACCTCCACGTCCCTTGCCCACCTTCTGAGTCCTAACCAGATCTTCCTTGGCTATGCCCCCAAGTCCTAACCCCTACTCCTTGGGAAGGTTGGAGGTCCACAACACAGCTTCCGCCTGGTGGAGGTGGAAACTGGGTTCTGCCCGTTGCTCCAGGTCTGCTAGACTCCACAATTTTTACCCCAATATTTTACGTATTTCTAATTTACCCCATTTACTAATTTACACCTCAAAACTGTAACCACGCCCACAGCTAGATCCAGTACTCCTTCCCAATTCATTTTTGACCGATTTGTATTTCAAATCCTTCTCTGAGCTCCTATCAATTTAACCCGCCCCTTGTTTCTAGATTATTTGCAGAACCTCTGCGGTAGCCCTCTACCTCCTAATCCCACCCTGGCTCCACCTCCTCACCCCCAAATACACTCAATTCCTAGTGGCTCGGCCTCCAGGAAGTCCTCCCTATAGCTCCACCCCCTTGACCCTGGATTCGTTCCCACCCAGCAGCCTAACCCTGCCCCCCTCACCCCATCTCCGGGCCAGTAGCTACCCCACACCCATAATGGAGACGCATCCACTCCATTCTACTGCCCCCAAACCCTCCTCCCCTCAACCAAAGAGGAAGTGGAAGGCAGGCCACCTCCACCACCCCTGCCACTCCCCCAACCTGGAGCTGCCTCAGACCCCTCTTCTTCAGCTTTCTGGGTTCCTGGGGCGCTGGGCCCACTCTCCAAGGAGGCAGGGGCTGGCTGGTCACCTCCTGGGGAAGGGGGAGGCCCAGTCAAGCCCATTCCCCTCCAAATACCGCACCCCCCTCAAGACAGAAGGCTCTGGGGGAGTGAGAGGGGGTTTAAGGACACACATGGGAAGTGTCATTTGAGGAAGTGATCTTTTATTGGAGAGGGCACTCTGAAGGGCTCCAGGGCAGGATCTGGGGGTGGGCCTTCTAGAGACAGGCATGGACCGTCCTCCCTAGCCACCAGGGCACACAAGGTCCCAGGGTCCTGAGGGTCCCCCATGCACCCCTCGAGCACACACACAAGCAGTCAGCTTCATGCATTTTCAAACGACCAGGCCTCACCCGGAGAGACAGCATCTGCCGGGTGGGCGGTCCGGGGAGAATTCAGCTCCATCTCTTCACCCCAGTCGGACACAGGCTGGTGGCCCCCGGGGGGCGAGAAGGGGCTGGAAGGTGTGGCGGGAGCCTGGGGGAGCGGCAGGGGCACTTCCGGCCTGGCGGGCTCTTTGTCGCCCTGTTCCCTGGTGGGGCTCCTGCTGGGCTCAGCCTCCTGGGGTTGGTGATCTCCGGCTGGCTCTTCTTCCTCATCATCAGCCTCCTCTTCTTCCTCGATCTCCTCCTCCTCCTCCTCCTCGTCATCCTCACTCACGTCTTCCCACTCCTCATCCTCTCCGTCCTCCCCCTCCTCCTCGCCCTCCTCCTCAGGAGGCCGATGGGCCGGGGCCGGGGTCTCAGGCAGCTGTGAGGAACACAAGGCAGGTCAGGGAGAGGCTGCAGGCCCCAGGCACCCCACGCTGTGCCGCCTGCCCTACCTGCATGGGCGCCTCCTTGGGGAGAGCAGATTGCAGGGGCTCGGGAGCTGTGGACACGGCCTCCTTCGTCTCCCAGCGGTCATCGTGGTCACTGGAGGGGACAGAGGAAAGGAATAAAGCCCAGATGGACAGGAGGAAGGGGCTTCCCACCGCAGGCTCCTCCCCACACACAGAGCTGCAAAATTCAACAGGTGGAGAGAGCGGGTCTTTGGGATTTCCAGACAAGGAGCCATCAGGCTAGAGCACCGAGAAGGAAACAGGGCATGTGTCCCGGGTGTCAGAGGTGGCCAGGTAGAGAGGGGAAGGTGGGCAGGTAGGTGGGCAGAAGAGATGGGTGGGAGGGCAGGAGGGGAGAGATGAGGGTAAAGCGACAGCCAGGCCTCGACGCCCCCAAAACCAAGTGCCTGACCCACAGGAAGACAAGTGCCCAAGAGACAGATGGGGCCAAGAAAGGACAGAAATATCCCCCAAACGCACAAGCCAGAGAACAACCAGGGGCAGAGCCACACAGTCCCGCTGGGGTTGTGCTCGTGCAAGAGAAGGGCGCCCCCACCTGTAGGCACGGGGCGCTGCCTTAGGCTGGGGTCGGCTGCTCCTCTTCTTTCTGCGGCTGACCTCAGTTTTGTGCTGGGACAGGAACTCCCTGAAAGTGGGGGGCTTGGGGGGCCGGGCCCAAGCCTGGTCATCTGCAACAAAACCCAGGGGAAGTCGGGGGTGGAGGGCACGGTACAAGCTACCCCCACTCCACCCTGCCCCAACCCCCCTGGCCCAGCCAGCTGCTTCACCCCACCCAAGAACTCCCACTCACCATAGCGGTGGGATGGTTCCAGGGCCACGGCTGGGCCATCCTTGAACCTGGGGAAAGAGAAAGGGGTGAGCAGGCAGCTGGTGACCCAGGGAGAACCGGTAGGGCGGGAAGAGTCATCGGGGGAGGTGGAGGCCACGGGTAGAAATCAAGATCACAGGCGGCAAGGTCGTCAACCCGCATGGGGGAGCGTGTCACTGATTAAAGCACAGGATCAGGTGAAAGACAAAGGGCAAATGTGACACGGTGGTACAAACACAGAAAAATGATCAGCATTTGACAGCAATTCCCCACCTCAACAAAAATGTGAAAGTACAACATCCCCAGCTTCCGGTCCGCCCTCATCTCCCATCTCGCCTCCCGAGCTTAGCGAGTTCTCCTACCACAGAGCTCCGGCCTCACGACCTTTGCACGGGCCACTCCTGGGGCTCGCTTCCTCCGCTCTCTCCGGGGCCCGCTCCATTACCTCCTTCAGGCCTCAGCCTAGAGGCCTTCCTAAACTTTCCGACCACGTATTATTACATACATTGTGTTGCATGCCAAGTTGCTTCAGTCATGTCCAACTCTTTGCGACCCCATGGACTGTAGTCCACCAGGCTCCCCTGTCCATGGGATTCTCCAGGCGAGAATACTGGAGTGGGTTGCCATGCCCTCCTCCAGGGGATCTTCCTGACCCAGGGATTGAATCCTCATCTCTTATGTCTCCTGCACTGGCAGGCGGGTTCTTTACCACTAGTGCCACCTGGGAAGCCCAATGACATCCATTATCTAGGTCTAAAACAGGAGCCTCCAACCCTCTCCATACTCTGCTTCACTGTCCTTCAGCATGTGACCATAGCTCTATTCACTGCAAACCTAAGACTAGCTGCAGGTTGCTATGGGCCCGTAAGAGGACTTTCTCAGTCTTAAGTCCAAGAACATCTCCGCAGAAGCTCACCTGCCTCCCCCTCAGAAATATCAGCTACGGTATCTGTGCAAAATGTTTCTCACGCTGGCAAAGGCTTAGCTCACAATCCAAAAATAGAAGCTCTGACCTCCAGGCACACAGACAAGATCCTCTTTCTTTAGCCAGTGCTGTGGCAAAGGATAGAGGATGATGTAAAAACGACAGCTGGCCATTTTAAGATTGCCGTTCAGCAGCTCTTCCAGAATCTTCTCAGCCTTTGCTTTGGCAGTGAGCCCTCCTGTGGATGATGTCTTCGCTTTAAGTTTGACTAATGGGATGTTTCCTGGGACCCGAAAGGTGACAGAGTCAGACCTGAGAATAATAATGCCACCGGGATAAGGTGCTTGGGTAGGTGGGGGACATAGAGGGATGAAGGGAGGATGCCAAGGGGTCATCGCTGTAATTCTCCATGCCCTCCCTGCATGAGAACTCACATCCGCACCCTTGGCTGTGGAACCACTGCAGTACCCACAAGAATTGACAGAGTTTAACTTCCCGCTGGAGCAGGGGGGTCTGCTGGCTAAAAGAACGGGGAAGTGTCTCTCTCCCTCCTGCACACCTGCCAGCACTAAGACCCAAGATTCCCCCAGCAGCCCCTTCCCCCAGCGCAAAGTCCAGAATGCACACATGCAGGGTGGAAGTAAGCTCAGCCCCAGCTGGACCCACAGCTCCCAGGCCAGCCTGGATCAGCCCAACTTAGAAGACCGCTGAGCACAGGAGCAAGAAATGTTTGGGGACTTCCCTGGTGGTCCAGGGGTTAAAAATCCACCTCCCAGGGCAGAGGATTTGGGCTCAATCCCTGGTCAGGCAAGCTAAGATACTACAGGCCTTGGAGCAACTAAGCCTGCATGCCACAAGAACTGAGCCCAGGCACCCTGGAGCCTGCGCGTCACGATCAAGAGTCTGCACGCCATAACTAAGTCCCGACGCAGCCAATACATAAATAAATGGTTGTAAAAAAATCTATGGCTGAGTCCTTTTGCTGTTCATCTGAAACTATCACAACATTTGTTGTTACATTGGCTATACCCCAATACAAAATGCTTTTGGTGTTTAAAAAAAAAAAGGAAAAAGAAACGGCTCTTCTGTGCCCCCAAGATTTGGCAATGGTTATGCAGTGTTGGCAACCCACTCCAGTATTCTTGCCTGGAGAATGCCAGGGACGGGGGAGCCTGGTGGGCTGCCATCTATGGGGTCGCAAAGAGTCGGACACGACTGAAGTGACTTAGCAGCAGCAGCATGCAGTGTTACCTAGCTTGTGCTAACTGATATACAGGATGAGAAACCGGAGAGGCCAAGAAGTCAGAAGTCAGGGCCAAGGTCGAGGAGCCCCACAGGGGTGGGCAGGGCGGAGACTCACATGCCATCCGTCTTCTCGGCATCCCACTCCCGCCGCCACTGGCCGGTGGGCTTGCGGTGCCTCTGCAGCCGCTCCTGGTCGATCTTCTCCCGCTCCTGCTTCCAGCGCAGGTACTCGGACCGCTCTCGGCCGGTCATGGAGAGCGTCATATCCCCGGTGCCGCCCAGGCCGGCCCGGCGGCCCTGCCCCCAGCAAACGGGCAATCAGGGCTCCGCCAACCACTCTCGCCCCTGCACCCCTTCCCTGAGGCCTTCTAAGCTCCTGGGTAGAGCCCCTGGCTCAAGGAGACAGAAAGAGGAGGTGACAGGGTGGAGATCAAAGCCATATCTCCTCATGTGGCACCTCAGAGAGGCCACCCCAGATCCTTCTCTATTCTCCATGCCCTCACCTGGCTGGGCTGGAGCCTTCTTCCCAACTTTCAGCATTATCTGACATCTTACTATATGGCCACTGATTTAGCCCCAGCACTCTAAACAGTGCCCGGCCCCTGGCCAGTACCCAGTAAACATTACTAACGTTAGTAAGGAAGAAAATCACACCAAAACAGATCATAAAGCTACAAACAGAAAGTAGTATGGCTCTGGGGCAACCATCAACTGGAGGGAAGCCTGAGTGCAGGGCTGCAGCCTCTTCCTGCTCTGTGCCCGGCATTCGACACACATCCCTCCCCGTGGAACCCAGAGACCGGCTGCTGGGCGGTAGTCCTGGCCCAGCCACCCACACCCACCTGCCGCTCCTGCTCGAGGCCGTAGCGCACCCGCTCGAAGTCAGGGCCCCCCCAGTTGCGCCCGTGCCGGCGGCTGCCTTCCCGGCGGTCCCGCTCAGGTTCCTCCAGGGGCCCACTGCGTCGCCGAGGGTCGTCCAGGAAGTTTCGCACCGGGTTGGGCTCCAGAACGCCTTCCTGCAGTCATGCGGAGTTGGTTGGGGGTGGGGGTGTTTGCGCGCTCTCCCGACCCGGCGGCTCCGCCCTGACGCCAAGGGGCGCCCGTGGCACTGACCCGCTGGTTGCGCTCGTACTCAGCAATCTTCTCCATCTCCTCGTTCATCTTCTCAATGTTCTGCTTCCGCCGCTCCTCCCACTCCTTGTTGGGGGGAGGAGGGGAGGACAGAGAGACATACAGGGAGTCAGAAAGAAACAATCTGCTGAGGCTCTCTCCTTAGACCTGTTATGCAAGGTAGCCCCTGGCTGGCACCTGGACACTGGCTCTCTGCACGTCCTGTCAACAGTTAACCAGTAAGCAGAGCTCCACGTGCCTAGACTTTTTTTGCAAACGATACAGTGTATGCTGAACACCCCCTTTCCTTCCAGGGTCTCGAATTTGGGTGTGTTCTAGGCAGAGGGGACCTATGTGACCAGCCTCGGATAAGAAGCCTGGGTACTAGCTCTCTAATGAGTCCCCAGTAGATGAACTTTTGACATGTTGTCAGTGAAGAACAATTAAGTGCAGCCTATGTCCTTGGGCTTCCCTGGGTAGCTCAGTGGTAAAGAATCCGCCTGCCAATGCAGGAGACACAGGTTTGATCCCTGGGTGGGGAATATCCCCTGGAGTAGGAAATGGTAACCCACTCCAGTATTCTTGCCTGGAAAATCCCATGGACAGAGGAGCCTGGCGGGCTACAGCCCACGGGGACAGAGTCAGACACAACTTAGTGACTAAACAACAATTTGTGTCTCCACTGGACACAGACTCTTGGAAGCTAGCGCCTGGAATCCTCCAGACTCTGGCTCATGGGCCCTTTCCCTTTACTGATTTTGCTTTCTATTCTTTCCCTGTAATAAATCTCAGTTGTTAATCCTTCTGGCAAAATGCTGAGCCTGGGAGAGGGGTTGGGGACCCCTGCAATGGCTGCCACAGTAACAACGTGACAGATGGCCAGGTGACCCCCACGATGCATTCTCCTCCCTTTCTTCAGTTCAGTTCAGTCGCTCAGTCGTGTCCGACTCTTCGCGACCCCATGAATCACAGCACACAAGGCCTCCCTGTCCATCACCAACTCCCGGAGTTCACTCAAACTCATGTCCACAGAGTCGGTGATGCCATCCAGCCATCTCATTCTCGGTCGTCCCCTTCTCTTCCTGCCCCCAACCTTTCCCAGCATCAGAGTCTTTTCCAGTGAGTCAACTCGTCGCATGAGGTGGCCAAAGTATTGCAGTTTCAGCTTTAGGTAACAGTTTTTCCCCTCTGGGTGGTAACAGAATTTTAGATGAGCATGTGCCCAAGATGCTGGGAACACTTGTATTCCCAGCACACAAGACTCAGCACACAAGAGAGAAATAAACTTCCACTTGATTAATGCCACGGCACTTTGGGGTCTTTCTAAATATCCTTAAGCAACATACATTGAGTGCTTAATCTGAGGGTTTCTATGCCTGATGTCACACGATGCTTATGAAAACTTTTAAACCTGATTTTCATTCCCATTTAAGAGTGAGAACTGGAATCTCCTAGAGGGGAAGTGAGCTGCCCAAGGACAGGGAACTCATAGAAAGTTGTCCCCTACGCCACCAGGCTGGGCAACTTCCCACTCTGCTGATCTGCGTGGTGGGCGCTGAGAGCAGGTACAGGAAGAACCTCACCACTCCCTACCAACTAATTCAAGTAATGACACAGAGAGAGCGCGTGGGCATGCGCACACAAAGGAGGAACGCATGCGCGCGGGGCAGAACCCACCGGAGAGCACCAAAAAGAGACAAAGGGAAGGGAAGGCAGGTGAGCAAGCACACAGCGAGCGCAAAACGGGAGACAGAAAGAGACAGGCTGGTCTGGGGGAGAGAAGAAAGAGAAGAGGTGAAAAAAAGCCGGCGCGAGGGTCCAAGAAAGAGAACAGAGGCAGTGAAAGATGAAGGAGAAAATCCATTTGAGAGCAGAAACAGAGCAACAGAACACTGCGCCTCCCCAACGGACTTCAGCCCCCTCTCGGCTCCTACCTTGGATTTGCGGTCGGCAGTCGAGGCATCGCCACCTCCAGAGAGATGAGGGGACCCCCTGAACCGACCCCTCCGGCTGCGGCCCCCAGCACCTCCACGAGGCTGCTCCCCGGGACTGTCTTCCCAGCTGCGGGATGTCCGGCCCATGCCTGCCCGGCCTCCGTGCTGAGGGGGGATCCGGCCTCCCTTGCTGACCCCTGGAGGCCGAGGGGTCCCTGGAGACCTCCGGGAAGGACCCAGGTTCTTCTGGAAAGGGGGGAGGGGGGGAAGGTCACTGGGGCAGGGAGACCAGGACACCCCAGGCCCAGAGGGCGGCTGCCAGGATCGAGGGCCCCACAGGCCTGGGGCAGCTGGGAAGGCTCGTAGATCTCAACTCTCACCCCCTCGCAGTCCTCACGAGTTCCCACCCTGGAGTGGGGCTCACCATTTCCACTGCCACATTCTCCTTCTCCAGTGAGCGGCCCTTCCGGGGAGCTGTCACTGCTACTCCCTCCAGTTCAGCTTTTTTCCGATCCTCCTCAATCTCCTAGGAGATCAGATAGTGGGTATCAGGGGTCCTGTGTACCAGCCAGATTCCCACAGTCCCCTGAATATCCCCAAGTCAGCCCCAGCGCAGACCTCTGTCTGGAGCTCTAGACAAGAAAGCTGGTCACTTCTTCCCTCTAAGCGCACCGGGCTGTTCTCCTGCTCAGACCCTCTGAGCCAGAGTTAAAGGCTCCCCCACAGCCAATGGGGCTCCACAGGGTGTGGTCTCATTACCATCCCACCCTCATCTCCCACTCTTCTCTGGCTCACTGTGACCCTCTCACTGTGCCTGGAACATACCGGGTTCAAACCTGCCTCAGGGCCTTTGCCCCTGCTGTTCCCTAGGCCGGGAATGACCCTCCTCCATAGATTCTCCAGTCCCTCACCTCCTGCAGGTCTCTGCTCAAAAGTTCCCTTCTGAGGAAGGCCTTCTCTGACCAGCTCGCCTGCCATTCTCCACACACCATCCCGCCCCCATGACATTATGTCTATTTTGCTTCTTAGACAAAAGAAGCAAAATATGTTCCTCCCCATAACAGAATCTACTCTGGGTCAGGGATATCTGTCTGTTTTGTTCACTAATGTATACCCCAAACCTGGAACACTGCCTGGAACACAACAGAGGTTCAACATCCTTTTTTCTTTTTTAAATGAATGAACGCATGAAGAATGAATGAATGAAACCTGCTCCTCCTCCTATCTCAGGGACAGCCCCAATACCTACTCTGGCACCTGTGACAGGACCTGGGCCTCATCCTGGATCCTCTCCGCACCTCCCACCACCGCCCATCAGTCACTGAGTCCCTCCCAACAGCCCTGTCGCAGGCCAGGCACCTCCTCTCCATACGGCCCCCCAGCCCTCGCCCCCGCTGAAGCCCCTGCCCCAGTTTCCTCCTCGTCTCCAGTGTCCTCTCCTCCCATCTACCACCACACAGCAACCGAAGGAATCTCCCCACAAACCTACTCTAATCTGGCCCCACTTCCACTCAAAGCCCTCGATGGCTCCCCAGTGTCCTTAGGAAAAAGTCCAAAGTCTTAGCCTTATGGCCTTCCGGGCCCTGCGTGGCCAATATCCTCCAACTGACCCTCCAACTTTAAGGTCCAAGTTTTTGCACAAACTGTCCCCTCTGTGTGAAGTGTGTTCTGCTCTCCTTTTCAACTAGTTGGGACTTCCCTGGTGGTCTAGTGGTTAGGACTCTACGCTCCACTTCCATGGGCCTGCATTCAGTCCCTAGTCAGGGAACTAAGACCCCCACAAGACATGCGGTGCAGCCAAAAAAAAAAAGACTGGCTAACATCTACTCACCTTTAGAGTCTCAGAATCCCTTCCTCCAGGAAGTCCTCCTTAATATCCCCCAGGCTGGGTGAAAAGCCCCACCTGGGCTCTCACAGAACCCTGACCTCCTCCATCCCAGGCTGGCCCACTCACTCATCACTGACTGAAGCCATAGCTGGGCCCCTACTGGCCTGTGAGCCCTGAAAAGGCAGGCCCGGGGTCCCCTCCATCACCGCTGCCGCCACAGTGCCACTGAGCAATGGGCCCTGGTGAATATTTGTGAATGAACAAACCAATGATGGAATGAAAGGAGGAATCGCAGGCTGAGGCCCTTGGCTTTTACCCTGACAGAGATGAGGAGTCATGAAAAGGTTTTAAGGAAGGGAGAGGTGAGGGAAACTCACTGCGGGGAGGAGAGGGGATGGGGTCTCCCAGGGCGGGGCTAGGGCACCTGGTAGCGCCGGATGAGGGCCTCATTCTTCCGCCGAAGAGCCTCGATCCTCTTGTCCAGCTCAGCATCCTTCTCCTCCTTCGATTTCAGATCCAGTGTGGCTGACTGAGAGGGGCGGACAGATAAGAGGCTGAAAACCTCTACCTGCCCCAGGGTCTGCTAGTCAAGAACCTCTTCTCCCAAGCCCCCTGCCCCAAAGCTCAGATCTCAAAGACCCCACTTTTCTTCTCACCATTCCACTGGCAGGGTGGGACCTGGGTCCCAGCAAACCTCCCCTGCAGAATCTGGACACAGCACTGGGGGCTCCTGAGGGCAGAGGGAACAGAAGGACTAAGGCCAATGGCTCCACTCAATCTGTCTCTTCCTGTCCCAGACTGGGGGCTCCTCAAATGCACACACTGCACGTGCACGCGCACACGCGCACACACACACCCTTCACTCCAAGGGACACACACACAGACACACACCCTTCACTCCAAGAGACACATACATACACACACACACCCTTCACTCCAAGGGACACATACATACACACACACACCCTTCACTCCAAGAGACACACACACACCCCCTCCCTTCACTCCAAGGGACACACACAGACACACACCCTTCACTCCAAGGGACACACACACCCCCCCTTCACTCCAAGGGACACACACACACACACTTCACTCCAAGGGAATACTTGCCCTCACACACACACCCTTCATTCCAAGGGACACACAAACACACACCCCCTTCACTTCAAGGGACACACACACACCCTTCACTCCAAAGGAATTCTCGCCCTCACTCCCAGCCCCTCTTCTTGAAGCCCCTCTTCAAGCCCACCCCCTACCAGGAAAAGTTTAGACTCAGTCCTCTCCACAGGGTTTTGGACCCATCCATTTCCTATGTAAACAATGTAGTCACACACACCCTGGGAAAGTTCTGGGCCCGCCCCAACACTTAGGAAAACACCCCACACAGATCCCTTCAAAACGAAAATCCTAGTTCAGTCTCCACACCCCTCTGCTGGGAGTTTAAAACCCAGGCCTCTACTCCAAGAAAGCTTTAGAAAAAGCCTCTCCCATGACCTGCGCAAGAAAGCCCGACTCCCTGTGCCCAACCTGGTGCTGCTCACATCCCGCTTAATCGTCTACACCTGACTCTCCCCAGGAATTTCAGCGACGTCTTATAACCCTACACTCAACAAATAGTCCGAGCTCCATTCCTATTCGCTGCCCCTACCGTCAGGGATATTAAAGCCCCGCTCCAGCACCCCAAAAAAGATTCCTCCAACAGACCCAGGACCCCCTGGCGACGCTTCCCGGGTCTGGTTCGGCCTCCCGGGTGAACACCCTCCCCGCCCAGGCGCAGACAAAACTGCCCCGCCCTCACGCGGCTTTCTAGGGAAAAGCTCCAGTCTCCACCCGGTCCGGAACGCCACAGCCCCGCCCCGAAGGGAGGCAAACTTTCCGGCCCCGCCTTTCCCGCCAAACTTCTGACCCCGCCCACATGGCGTCACTAACCCCACCCCCTTCCGGCGTCCGACCGCCCCGGCCCACTTCCTAGCCCCGCCCACAGAAGCCCCAGGCAGCAGCCTAAACCCGCCCCCTCCTCCTCGCCTTCTGGCACCGGTCCCGCCCCGGCTCACCAGCCAACACTGTGGCCCCGCCTCCGATTTGCTGAGCCCAGCCTCTGGTCACACCCCCTGGCTCCGCCCCCGCCCTTTACCTCAGTATCTGGCCCGGTACCCGACGTCCCTAAATTCTGGCTCAGCGGCCCGGTTCCTGCGTAACTTTTTGGCTCCGCCCTACCGGCGCCTGTCCCCGCCCTCACCCTCGGGTCAGCCCCTGGCCCCGCCCCTGACTTCCTGGACCCACTTCCAGGACACGCGAAACTTTCCGGCCCCGCCCCTAGTCCGCCGGGTACTATTTGGCCCCGCCCCCAGTCCCGGCATAACTTTTTTTCGGGCCCGCCCCAGCTGCCCACCACGGCTCCGGACGCGTCCGGAGCCCGGCCCACCCAAGCCCTGCCCCGCCGACGGCCCGCCCCCTCAGCACCCTTCTAGCTTCCCATGTGGGCGTCCAGTCCCCGCCCCCCGCGGAGTACTGTGGCCCCGCCCCCGCGGGCGGCGGGCTACACCGCCAGCGCCCGCGCCCGCTCCCCCCACGTGGGGCGTCAGGCCCCGCCCTCTCCGGGCGCGCTCCCGGCCCCCTCCCCCGGTCACCTGTCCCGGAGACCCCGCGGCGTCCGCGACTCCGGCTCCGTCGGCCTCCGCGTCTGCAGCTCCCGGGCCACGCGCGTCACTTCCGGCCTGCACCACGTGAAGAAGGGAACTGAAGCGGGATACTTCCGCTCTTGCAGGCCTGTTTCCGGTAGCCTTAAAGGCACGGCGCTCCTCCCCCGCAACACCCCCTCCTCCCAACCCCCCACGCCGGGTGGAGGCGGGACTGGGCTGAGCGGGTGTTCTGCAAGCTTGTTCTACTGTTTTCTACCTGAATGACCTCCTTCCAGGGAAAGGAAACACCATCCTCTCTCTGGTCTCTATTTGCGTCTCGTCTTTCCTGGTTCCTACAAGTAAGGTGCCAGGCGCTGGACTGACTCCTGGAAGCCTGACCTGCCAGCTTGTGCTGGGGGGTGGGCGGAGGGTCCCCCACCCTCCTGCCAGTGAAACCTTACAGTTAGTTGTAGGAGCTCACAGTCTTCAATGGAAGGAATCTCTTCTTCATCCTCTGAATCAGCATTGAGTGCCAGCTCTGTACTGGGGGGATAGGGAAGTGGGGGTTAAGGTGATGAACAAGGCAGACCCCATCCCTGGACTCATGAGGAAAGGCACAAGTACATGTGGAATGACAGAAAACAGAACTGCGGGGGGTATCTTGTGAGAGAGCTGAGGATACAGTGAGGGGGTGGCTGTCCAGGCAGGGGACACAGCCTGTGCAAAGGCTTGGTGCTTCTAGGGAACTGGGAGATGGTCAGAGGAGGATCTACTGGGTTTGGCTACAGAGTCAAGAGGGTTACATGGATTAAACAAAGCTCAGACATAATTTACCTATTGTTACAAGTGATGATAAATGCTATGGAAACTCTTACAAGAGGAGGTAACAGTTGTTAGTGGGCAGACCAGGTTTCCTGAGATTTCTGATAAATTTAGTTTGTGGTCTAAAACATGGAAAGGGAAAATACCTGGCAATCCACTGCCCCTGTATGGTTATCATTAACAGCCTTTCGGAGACCTTCTCTACACATACAATTTAATTTTCTTAAAATTCCCCAAGAATTCCTTGGTGGGCCAGTGGGTAGGACTGAGTACTTTCACTGATGGGGCCCACGTTCAATCTCTGATCAGGAACTAAGATCCCACAAGCCTCGAGGCACAGCCACAAAAATAAATAGATAAACAAAAAATTTTCAAATACCTACCAAAATCACTGCATCACCTGCTTCAGTTGTGTATTCAATTGTCACCTCTTCTTAGAGGGCTTCCTTGAAGCCACTCATTTGAAAACTGTGAAACCTCTCATCCTTTTCTCTTTCAGTTTTACTTCTCCATCTTACTGTTTTCCCTCTAAACTGCCATGTTTCACTGTCTTCTCTCATTGTTCAGTCTCTAAGTCATGTCCAAATCTGCAGCTCCATGGACTGAAGCACCCCACGTTTCCCTGCCCTTCACTATCTCCTGGAGTTTGCTGAAACGCATATCCATTGAATCAGTGATGCCATCCAACCATCTCATCCTCTGTCACCTGCTTCTCCTTCTGCCTTCAGTCTTTCCCAGCATCAGGGTTTTTCCCAATGAGGGGGCCAAAGAGTTGGAGTTTCAGCTTCAGCATCAGTCCTTCCAGTGAATACTGAAGGTTGATTTCCTATAGGATTGACTGTTTACTGACTTCTTTCTCAATTATATTGTCTGTGTTATGTCCCCAGTACCTCCAACATTGCTTCATACATGAGTCTCTCGAAATCTGTTTGTTTAATGAATGAGTGGTTTTTTGGTGGGGGGTTGGAATTTAGGTCCTTGATCAGGAACTGAACCCGACCCTTGGCAGTGAGATTGAGAAGTCCTCACCACTGGACCACCAGGGAAGTCCCTGACTGAATCTTGGCTAGTACTATTATTTTGGTCCTTGTTTATGAAACAAAACGTATGCACTGGAGTTAGCCATGGATTGTTGACCACCTTTTAAACTGCCATGTGAAATTCTGTCCTACAGATGAGCCATAATTTAGTCCAACTGGTCTCATGGATGTTCGAGTTGTTTCCAATTGGGGAGGTTGCCAGCAATGCAGCGTTGAATTTCTATAGGCACATAGCTTGATGAGTACATGATCTGTGATCTTGTTCGAAAAAGGACTCCTAATGTCATGATTAAGGCTGTTGACTCTGAAGCCAGAAGATCTGGCTTTGAATCCTGGCTCTGTCAGTTACCAACTGTGTGATCTTGGGCAACACGCAGAGGAAACTTCTCTGGCCTTCATCTTCTCCATCTGTAAACGGAGATCATAACACCATCCTGCTGTTTGTTGTGCAGAATTCAATGGATTCATGAATTAATAGACACCCAGTGCTTGGCCTGAAATATTGTAAGTTCTCAATAAATGGAAACCCTTTTTCTGGCTTCTAGGAAAGCAGATTGCAGAATCACAGGTTAATTCCAATTTTTATTTTCCAGGGGGAAAAAAATTGAAGAGAGGTGGACCCAGGGTATGTAGAGCCTGAAGTTTATACCAGTTGGAAACCCTCCTGAAAAAAAGAGTAGAAAATTCCCTGGTGGTCCGGTCGGTCGTTAGGGCTTGGTGCTTTCACTGCTGAGGCCAGGGTTTGATCCCTGGTTGGCGAATTAAGATCCCACAGTCTTAAAAAAAAATGTAGAAGCCTGCAAGGGCACCTCCCAGGGTGTTGGGGGAAGCTGTGGAAGTGGGGGGGCCCAGAGGTTTGCACTTCCTCGGTTTCACAGGAAAGCCACCTCTGATGGTGGCTGCTCAGGAAAGACCTAGTGCTCACTTCCACTTTTCCAGGCAGGAGGGTAGTGCATGGTTCCCTGGCAGCCTCACGGGCAGGGCTATTCTCACTCTTTGGTCTTTGCCAATATCACAGCCAAAGAGTCTGTCTCAGTGTCGTTTGAGTGGCCACTCTCTGATTAAAAAGTGAAACTTTAGGCTTCCTTGGTGGCTCCATGATAACGAATCCGCCTGCCAATGCTGACACACAGGTTTGATCCCTGATCCCGGAAGATCCCACACACCTCCGAGCAACTAAGCCCATGAACAACAACTACTGAAGCCCACGGGCGCTAGAGCCCGTGCTCCGCAACAAGAGAAGCCACTGTGATGAGAAGCCCGCACACCGCAACTAGAGTAGCCCCCGCTCGCCACAACTGAAGAAAAGCCCATGCAGCAACGAAGTCCCAGCACAGCCAAAAATTAATTATTTTCAAAAGGGAAACTGAGCACTTTTGGTGTGTCTACTGGGGGTGAGAAGATGAGATGGCAAAGTGAGCCAGACCTTGAGAATCCCTCCTTGAGACACTCAGCATCTTCACCAGAACTCTGAGCAACGAAAGGAATTCTTTATCGTCTCCACTTTACAAAGGAGAGCACAGAGGCCCAGTAAGAAGAACTCAAAGGTCCGCTAAGCTACCCGTGCCTGGGTCCCTGCCTGGAGCAAAGCCACGGGTTCAGGCCCCACGTGGTCTTGATCCCTTTGCCCCACCCAGCCCATCGAAGAGGTGAGCATTCTCACTCCCATTTTATATTTTTATTAAATAAATTTTTTATTTAAGTTTTATTTCTCTTGACTGCACTTCTAGGGGTTGTGGGATCTGAGCTCCACAGCCAGGGATCAAACCCACACCCCCTGCTGTAGAAGCTGAGTCTTAATCTCTGGACCATTAGAGACGTCTCTATTTTTTTTTAATTTTTAATTGAAGTATAGTTGATTTACAATGTTGTGTTAGTTTCAGGTGAGCAAAGTGATTCAGTTATGTATATATGTTGATACAAAGTGGGTGTCCCTGGTGGCTCAGATGGTAAAGAATCCGCCAGGTTCGATCTCTGGGGCAAGAAGATTCCTTGGAGAAGGAATGGCAACCCACTCCAGTATTCTAGCCTAGAGAATCCCATGAACACAGGAGCCTGGTGGGCTACAGTCCATGGGGTCGCACAGAGTTGGACACAACTAAAGCAACCTAGCGTAAGTGCATATACATATGTGTCCTTTTCAGAGTCTTTTCCATTATAGGTTATTCCAAGATACTGACTGCAGTTCCCTGTGCTCCACAGCAGGCCCTTGCTGTTTATTGCTTTTATATGGAGCAGTATGTTCACTCACATTTTAGACACGAAGACTCAGCTGATGGTGCTGGCCCCCAGTCATCCAGCTATTCAGTAGCCGACCTGGAATTTGAGCCTGGGGCTGCCTGACCCCAGAGAGACAGTGAAGAGAACAGATGATACCTTGGCTCTGAGACCAGGTTGTCTAGGTTCAAATCCCTGCTCTACCAGCTGAGCTGTGGGACCACAAGGAGGTCACTTAACTTCTCTGAGCTCTAGGGTCCTCATCTGTAGAGTGACAGATATAGTGCCCACCCCAGTGGGCTACTGGGCAGGGTGTCTTGTAGGCTGAACAGTAGTAGTAGTTTTGTTGCTAAGTCATGTCCAACTGTTGTGACCCCATGGACGTAACCTGCCAGGCTCCTCTGTCCATGGGATTTCCCAGGCAAGAATACTGGAGTGAGTTGCCATTTCCTCCTCTGAGGGATCGTTCCAACCCAGGAATCGAACCTGCATCTCCTGCACTGCAGGCGGATTCTTTACTGCTGAGCCAGGGAGGATCTCGTAGGCTAAATAGTGGTTCCCAAAGATACCACCTTCTGATCCCTGGAGCCTGAGAACGTTATGTTATGTGGCAAAAGGGACTTTGCTGATGTGATCAAGTCAAGAATCCTGAGATGGAGAGAACCCTGCGCCATCCACCATTGGGGTGGATCCAGTGCCAATCACAAGGGTCCTTAGAAGAAGGGAGCAGGATCTTCCCTGGTGATCCAGTGGCTCACACTCCATGCTTCCAGTGCAGGAGGCCCAGATTCAATCCTTGGTCAGGGAACTAGACCCCCGCATATGCCACAGGGGACGACCAAGAAATTTAAATAATTAATTTAATTACATTTTTCAAATAAGAGAGAGTGAAGCAGATGGAGATTTGACAAGGAAGAAGACCACGTGCTGATAAAGCAAGATGCTCCACTGCTCATGCTGAAGAGGGAGGAAGGGACCAGAAGTCAGAGAATGCACAGACCACAGCTGGAACGGCAGCTGGAAAAGGTTAGTGAGCCTATTCTTCCCTCAAGCCTTGCAAGGAGTGGGGTCCTGCCGACACCTTGATTTTGATCCAGTGAAATCGATTTTGCATATCTGATTCCCAGAATAGTAAGAGAATACACATGTGTTGTTTGATAGCAGCAAGAGGCACTTAGCACTGTGACCAGGAACTTCCCTGGTGGTCCAGTGGCTAAGACTCCATAATGTCAATGCAGGAGGCCGGGGTTTGATCCCTGGTCAGGGAGCTAGATCCCACATGCCACAGCTAAGAGTTCTCATGCCACAGCTGAAGATCCCACATGCTGCATCAAAGTTCGAAGATCCCATGTGCCAGAGCAAAGACCCAGCACAGCTAAAGATATTAAAAAAAAAAAACTTGTCCCCAGAACACAGTAAGTGCATTTAACTGCCACTATTATATTTCTGTTGGGCTTCCCTGGTGACTCAGTTGGTAAAGACTCTGCCTGCAATGCAGGAGACCTGGCTTCGATTATATTTCTGTTATGTCTAATACCACTGACCACATAACAGGCCAGCTGATGATCTATGAACCTGTCACAAATGTTTGCTAACTTATTGACTAAAAGGGTACTCTCTTCATCTGCATCATAGTCCTAAAAGCTGGGTGTCTTGTTTATACCCATTTTACAGAAAGAGAAGACAGGCTCAGTGAGGCTTCTCCATCCAGGGTGTCACAGCTGCTTGAGTGGCTGGGTTGGTGTCGGATAACAAATGACTGCAAACAGCATGACTCAAAATCGCAGACATCCATTCTTTCCCAGTTCTGGAGGCCAGAGGTCTGAAATCAAGGTGTCAGCAGAGATGCTTCCTTCTGGAAGCCCTGCTTCTGTCCCAGCCTCTGGAGGCCGCCGACAAGTCTTCCCCTTGACTTACAGACGCATCACTCCAGTCTCCACCTCAGCCTTCACCAGGCCTTCTTCTCTGGATTTCTCTGTGTCTTCTCCTTGTCTGTCTCTTATAAGGACACCTGTCATTGGATTCAGGCCCCGCCCCAATCCTGAGTGATCTCAGCTTGAGTTCCTAACTTTCACTACATCTGAAAAGACCTTTATTCCCAGTAAGCTCACATTTTTTTAAAAGTACTTATTTTTTTCTTTTTTTTTGGCTGCACTGTGTCTCCGTTGCTGTGTGCGGGCTTTCCTCCAGGTGAGCAGGGGCCACTCTAGTTGCAGTGCACAGGCTTCTCATCGTGGTGGCTTTTCTTGTGTGCAGAGCACAGGCTCTAGGTACACGGGCTTTAGTAGTTGTGGCGCACGGGATTAGTTCCTCTGTCATGTGGGATCTTCCCAGACCAGGGATCGAACCTGTGTCCCCTGCATTGGCAGATGGATTCTCATACACTGCGCCACCAGGGAAGGCCAATAAAGTCACATTTTGAGGTTCCAAGTGGACCTGTCTTAGAGGCCACAATCCAGTCACTGCAGTGGCAGGGTCAGAATTTGAACCCGTTCCCCAGGCCCGGCCAGCCTCCATGTGGCCCATCCTCCATAGAGTCCCTCAGGCAGAAAGAGCAGGCTTGAGGGTGCCCAGCCCTCTGCTGACCTCTCGGGCCGCCTCTTTCCCTTTCTGCCATCCCCACCCTCCACGGTCTCACCTCCTGGTTCTCAACAGGGACGATTTTGCCCCCCAGGTGACATTTGACAACATCTGGAGACATTTTTGGTTATCACAACTAAAACCCCAGACTGTGACCTTGTTTGGAATAAAGGGGCTTTGCTGATGTGGTTAAAGCAAGGAGGTGGAGCCCAGATCATCTTGGATTAGGGGAGATTAGGGAGAGGGTCCCCTTAGCATCTATTGGGTTGAGGCCAGGAACCTGCAGAACATCCTCCAATGAACAGAACAGCCCCCACAACAAAGATTTATCCAGCCCTGAAAGTCAATAGAACTGACAGTGAGAAAGCCGCCTCTAGCCATCAGGAACAATATTTTCAGCTCCTTGAAAATAACATGCTCTCCCTCATCTGGGCATTGGAAATAAGCCATTCCTCTTGCCTGGAACACCCTTCACAGTCTTTTCCTCTAATTATGTCTTCTTCATCCTTCAGAGCTCAGCTCAGATACCACCTCCTCCAGGAAGCCCTCCTTTGGGACTTTCCTGGTGGTC